>NW_024542826.1:0-188191 GCF_018151105.1 Drosophila obscura | reverse complement strand
GTTTCACTCGGAATGTATTCATGTGGGATGAATTGGTCACACCTATTAATCTTCAGTCTCTTCTCTAAAATATCGATAGTAGACGTACTCAGTGGCAACGTGAGGAAAAGAGCGCCATGCTCAGTCACTGCCAGGATCTCGTACTGCACATATCAAACGCATAATCTGTTAATATAAGCCAAACAAAGTCGAACGGAAAAACTATATTCCTTTAAATTAATAAACAGCCAGTGTTCTTAGATATAAGAGGAGGACTCTGCATTCATGCATTCCACTCTATGTCGACACCTTTTAACTCAGACTCTGTCTGCATTAAAGGACAGGTGCAGCGCCAATTTCGCGGCCAGATGGACATTATTAAGCTTACTAATTTATTGTGCCGACACAATAGTTGGCTGTATAAGACGTTCATTTTGTTAATGAACGCAGGCAAGAGCTTATCTTACGCGATGAAGCTGACAGGGGAGTTGAAAACCACAGAATGATAGTTCAAATTATTCAAAACCCGAAAGTTTACGGGTCCTAATTTTTGCTTTTCTTGAAAAAGCTGAATGAAAATAGAGGACAGTCAATCACTGTTCCGTCTGAATGTTTTTTATGATTGAATATAGTCTGTGGACTTAATTCTGTAACATGTACAGGCTTAAGGATTCTTTAGAATGTTGTTTCATCTACCTTTTAATAAGTCAAACTCAAATATTCGATCAGCTATTGAGCACAGGTCTGGCAGACATTTTTAGTTCTATATTTTTTGGCAAATATTTGAGCTGACTTCTCTCCGCACCAAACAATTTAGCAACAGATAAGCAGCGGGATGCAGTACTTGAAGGAGCTTCAGGTCTCAAACCTCCACTACACTGCACTATGGGGAAAATTCCCATTTTTCGGGTATTTAGTCATTTTCTTAAAGTATTAAAATTGGTTTTTTTTTTTTGGTAACATATTAAGAAAACTTCAAACTGTAAAGTCCAATACCGAAAATGTTATATAACATAGCACTGTTAAGTCTAACAGCTGTTAAAGTCAGCTGTTGCTGTAGAAAAGCACTTGCTTTAAAATTACAATACTTTTGCAGCCTATTTTAAAATTGCCAATACTCAAACGCGAAACATTCTTTTTGTAAAATTAAAAAATAAATAGCAATCACACTGGTTTTAACTGTGTAATGGTTGTACTAATACTTTGTAGTTGTGCGTGTTCTATTAATATTTTGTAAAAGTAGGAAACGTTCCCAAAGCACATTTCTTGGAAATATATTTCAAGTTCGTGGAGACATATAAAACGTCCAGAAGGGTCGATAAGTGTGGGTCCAATTGTATGTCGTAGAGCTATTAATTTTGATTTTAAGGCAGTTTGTCTCAATGCAAACTTTTCCGCACTATCTGCGAAAATTAATTCTTGACGGGGGGGGGGGGGGGCAGAAAAAAAACAAAAAAAGGATCTTTTTTTTAAGAGAAGATTAAATAAAAACATTCATGTTTTAAAACATGTGTTATATTAAAAGAGCAAAACTTAAATTTTTTGCCAAAATTTGTATGGAAAATGGAAAAAGTGCATGCGAAACAAAAAATATTTTGAAAAAAGCATTAAAATTGGTTAATGAGCACAACAAAATTATACAAAAGCGACTCAAATAGGAACAATAATCGACAAATTGGTCATCCAAAGTTGGCTTACTTGTTAAAGGGGTAGGATCTAAAAAAACAAGCAGCAGCTCTATCAGAAACTCAAGAGCAATGTCTCTTTGTTGATTCAAGCAGCAAGCATAAGGGCCTTGCCCTTCCCATCGATTTTTAAATCCTCTTATTATGTGAAATTGAAGGTCCATATCACACTTTTGAGGATTTCGAAGATGAATTAAGAAAATTTCTATTAATATTAACTATTGTTTCTTTAGCTCCTGAATTTTATCAAAATGAAGTTTTTCCAAAATTAAATCTTTATTTTTATGTATAAAAGAGTGTTACACTAGTCAACACGATTTTTCCTCAAGGAACAAAACGAACTTTTTCTTAAAGATTTGGGGCTTAGAAATGGTTTGATGATATTTTTTTTTTCTATGGCAGAACTTTTTTTAAAGAATTTTTGAAAACTGGTATTTTTTTTTAAGCTTTTTTCAGAGGTAGCGCTTGTTTTTTTCACATAACTCTAGTATCTTACGTCTGGTTGTAAAGAACTTTGCTATTTTGAAAAGATAATTAAAACAGCTAGAAGTTAAGCCCAAACACTTTGTGATTACAGCAGGTAAGACACTTGGCCCTGACGCTGTCAAAATGATAACATTTTATCTGAAAAGCTTTTGTTGAAATACTTTCTCTTTTATCAAATTATTATGGCCGCTTGAATCGTGGAAAAGACTTTAAATGCTGCAATGCAGGCTAACACAGATTTAAAATTTATTAAAATTCACACCCGCAGCACGGTAAATAAAATGGTAAAACATTTTATAAGGTACTAGCAGAGCCGCTCGCTTTGCTGCTATCATAAAATGTTCTGTTCTACAGAATGACACAAAATGAAATGAAATAGGCGGTCAAACACACATTTTTAGACCAAATTTTAGACTTTTTTGGATCAATTTTTAATTTTTGAGGAATCTATGTAGGAATCGGGATAGTGCCGGCAGTGCAGAGAGCGACTCGAAGTGGCCGCTAGTATTGAGCAACGCCCTTTTTGAGCAAAGGAGAGAGATCAATTAGAGCAGGAGGTTTGTAGGGTTAAACAAGCGAGAGTCAGAGCACTAACCATACAGTATATAGATGTGCCAGTTCATACAACGAACGTGTCGCAGCTGAGTTTTCTGAGCTGAGGCCATTCGGGTCGGGAGCTGGGCCGTTCGGCATGTATGACTCATGTCGGGAAGCGAAAGCAAGCTGAGCATTGCAAATGTACATATGTGTGTAAACAGACACGACAAATTATTTATCAATTCTTATTTTCCGAAACCGATTTCAAAAGGAGACTCCGCAGCTATGTCGTTTTTGAAGCGACATATCTCCGCGCGGACATATGACGTTCTGAAACGACATATCTCCGCGCGGAACTAGCAAA
This sequence comes from Drosophila obscura, assembly GCF_018151105.1. Taxonomy (NCBI): domain Eukaryota; kingdom Metazoa; phylum Arthropoda; class Insecta; order Diptera; family Drosophilidae; genus Drosophila; species Drosophila obscura. The sequence continues at coordinate 185,140 of NW_024542826.1, read as the reverse complement.
CAGTGGGACGAAAAAATTTGTCAATAGTCACTTTTTAAGTGGGCGCTTTGGGTACTTTGAATATACGCATCTGGTAGAGAATTTTTCATATGGAAAATTCTCGTGAATATTTTCCAAGAACATTTTTATTTTGGGAGGTATGAGCAATAAAGGTTGACAATTTTTTCAGTAAGCAACAATTTACTCATATATAGATACTTAAAATTAAATTAGTTAATACATATTGACATAATATAAATACATATATTAAATAGTTCATAATTATTTATTTGCATAAGTTTAAGCAGTTATTTAAAATTTTAGTCAATGCATAAATAAAACACGCTCGAAAATCAAGACAAATTAGAAAATACAAAGCGTTTTAAGCAAAATATGCATACAAACACATATCTGGTGTGAATTCACACACATATTGTGCGCAAGAACGGTTTTGACGAACACATTTAAAGGCGCTGCTGCTCTGACTCATAGTTGTACGAAAACAGAGCGCTCCTGTTTTTTTTTTATATGTGTAAGATTTATTTCCTACATATTTACCTGTATTACTAAACTTAGGCTTTAAAATGAATGGATTTTAAAGTAAATGTTGAAGAAACGATAGAATCGACTGTTTCTAACTTTTTGTTAAGAAACTTCGATAGTATCGAATATCTCGACTATCTATGTTTTCCCAGACAAAAAACTTGTGCGTTCAAAACATGCTGCACAGCCATGAACCCAAAGATGAAGAAATGAGCAAAATTTCGTGTTTAAATGAAATAAAAACCAAGTGTCAATCGAACAAGGAAACGGATTCGCGAAAAATATTTAACGATGTACTTTCTGAGTAAGTATTTTTAATTAATTTATCTTTAAAACATATATGTCTGTACCATATGTGCGTATATATTTTGTATCAACATACATGCATTTATGTATATATGCCGGCGTCTGTGCTATATGTGCGATAGATCATCTGCCTAATGCAAGAAAATATTCGCGAAGAAAATATAAATTTTTTGATCGATGCCACTTTTAAGGTATGCCCCTTCGGAGACTTTAAACAGCTTTTAATAATATACATCAAACATATGCAGAAGGTAAATTATTTTCTCTATATATTTCGCCAGATAATCATTAATCATTTTAATATACTTATTTTTCAGACCATTCCATTCATTTTCTTGCTAATGACACGAAAAACTGAAGTTTGCTATCAGCATTTATTCACATACATCGATTCGAATATTTGCTGCCTATGAGGATCTTCGATTATATCGGATTATGAAAGTGCAAAGCGAAACGCTTTGAAAAGCTTGCATCCCGATATGCATTTTTTCGCTTGCTGGGATTGAATTTTGATTAAACGTGTATAAAAACACAAAAAAAAAAGTGTCGTCAAAGGATTTTCGACAATTTCGTGGAATTGTGAAATACAGAAGCGACGCGCAGAAACGGCAGACTCAGGGAGAACCGATTTCAAGGCCTGCGACAGAAGGCGACAAGAAACGGTGAAGAAACAAGGAAACAAAGAAACGAAAACAGACAAAAAAAAGTGACGGCGAAAGAAAACGACGAAAGCCACGAGAAACGACGAGAGCAGTGATAAAGGAGCTGGAGACAAAGACGATACGAAAGCAGAGAGAGCAGAATTCGTTACTGACAGCGGCGCGGGACTTTTCGGTATACAGACAACAAGCAACTGGCTGGAGTGTTGGTACTGTATACGACAGTAGCTTTAGAGCAATTATAGTGGGAAAGAAATAATAAACTGTAATTGGAAGAGTTGTAGAGTATTGTAACTTGAGAAAATAAATAAACTGTAAGCGACAATGTTTGAAATCCATCGAAATTGGATTAGTTAAAATAAAATGAGATTAAAAAATTGGCATTGTTTTAGAGCCATTGTAACCGGCCAAGTAAAAGCAACTAACTGGAGTGCCAAAGTTTGAGAGTAATTAGAATTAATATTTGTATTTTTATATTCTTTACTGTATTATAATACCACACATTTTCATATATTATTACATATTACATTCTATATTATAAGAACATAAATTGTACAAGATGAGAAGAAACGAGATTGTTGCGGATTTGAGGCTTAAGTTGAACGAGCTGGGATTGGAGACGGTTGGTAGAAAGGTATATTTACAAAACAGGCTTCTTATAGGCCGTTCACATTGGGGCTTTTTTGCGTCTTGCCGGAGACGCAGTTTTTTTTTACATAGGTTAAGCATAGGGCATAGGGCAAGGTTAAGCAACAAACCCTAGTGGTGGCAAAAAGTAGCGTCGGTCTCTGATTCATGTGCGTCTATTCGATATATTCGATTGCTTGTCCCCATTTATGCGCTTTTCTGCCTATCAGCGCAACTATCTTCACTAATGAAAACAAAAAACAGCTGACCAAAGAAATTAATTGTGCACCCTAAAGTATGTCTGAGGAAGGAAAAGGTAAAAATATGCATTTAATATTTAAAACAAATAGTTTTAATCAATTCTGACATTAGATAGGAGATTTTTGTGGACACCTGCGGCCTTATTGACTCTGCTCGACCAATGGGAGGAAAACATAGATGGTTTCCGGGGAGTTCGCAAGAACTCTCATATTTATAAGGAAATAGCGGATGCCTTAAAAGAGTTTGGACCTTCTCATGTTGAGGTGAAGAACAAAATAGAAAATTTGACGAGGAAATACAGGTAAGTTACATGCCTACCATTATTTGCATACATTGTTTCTTGTTTATTTGCTAACCCAATGTTTTAGAAGTGAACTGGCCAAGGTGGGACCTTCGGGTGGCAGCAAATCAACATGGGAGCACTTTGAAAGGGTCTGCTTAATCCTGCAAACGTCCAAATCAATCGTTGTTAGCGGAGTTGAGAGCACAGGTAATACATTTAATACTAATTATTTAAATTAATTACACTAGTCAACACTAGAATTAGGCTGTGGAGATTTTAAAAATTCTTTAAAAAAAAAATTACACCATAAAAAAAATAATAAAGTACTACAAAAAATTTTGAATCCCGAAATCTATCAGAAAAAGTCATTTTGGTTCACAGCCCAAATAAAAAGTTCAATTTTGTCGAGTAGTGTTATTGATGAAATGCATTCTTTGCAGACTTCTCATGTGTAACCGAGGATGTTACTACAGATTTCTATGCTGACCAGAGCAACACCTCAGCGACCGAAAATTCAGGTGGAGATACCTCTGGTTCCCAACCAAAACGTCATCGAGTCGACACAATCGTCGAAAAACTACTGGAAGTAGAGGAGAGAAAGCTGCAGGTGATGCAGAAAGTTGCTGAAAACTCGGCGAATTTTCACAAGAAAATTCTTGAGCTGTTTGAAAAACGGCAATAGTATTTTAATTTATGGAGCATAAATTGTGAAGAATGCAGCAGCAGATAATTATCCTTGTAGTGTTTTTGATGTCGTTGTCTAGTCCCTTTCTTATCCTCCGATACCGAGCCTTGAGGTGGCCGAAATCATTTTCCACTACACGTCTAACCTTTGACAAGTTGTAATTAAATGCCTTATGTTCCGGAGTAGACTCAACGGAAAACGGATTACCGTTTTGGAAAATCGAAATGCAGAATCTCCTAAGATTAACACAGGTATTTCTGTATCACTTATAATTTTCGAATTCCCATCGAGTAAATCCGACTTATATTTAGATTTATTATTTAAAAATGTATCACTTGCCCATTGCTCCGAAACACTGCGGAAATCCCATGTCCTCAAAGCCCTTCACTGTTTCCGTAATCTTCTCCTAGGTAAGAAACTCTGCTGGCATATATTCATCAGCAAGTACAGCAGTCACCTCCCGACAAAATTCCATCAAAATACGGCACACGATGGCTTGGCCACCAAGATTCGACGGGACCGGGCCCGCGACCTACCTTTCCCCAGGACCCCGAATTGGCTTCAGGATTGGCACCAACCAGAATGTTGAAAGCACTTCTTTCCATACGAAAGTTGTCTTTGAAAAACGCATCGGAGTTTTGCACAACATCTTTCTCCCAAAATGATCCATATCGCGGCTATTTAAATTTGTAATACCTTATTTAATTGTAAGAAGTCCTAGAAAATGTGCTGCCTTCTACTTACAAGGGTCCAAACGCTGCGAGGACGGTGCAGCTCTACAATAAATTGTAACTTGGCTGCAGACAAGCCCGCCGCTTCCATGCATTTTAAAACATCCTCTTCATTTTGCTCCACAGAAGACAAAATAATGAGGTCTGTTTCAGTAAGATTCCTCGTAATTTTATTCATTATTGATTTGATTAAAAAAGTTTGTGTTTCCGTCATCAGCTGTTCTCAAGACGCACGTCTGCAATGTAAACGCCTTTTCTGCTTCATTGCGTCTATTCCGATATCGATAGCAGACGCACCCAGTGTAAAAAGGCTATTAAGAGAGTGATGAGAGTGATGGGGATGAACAGGAACAATCATTTAGGTCAATAGAATCGCGGCAATTTCAAAATGCAGAAATAGGAAACAGAGTGGCAAGAATTGGTCGGTGGAATTGGTTGAAGGTAGCGTTTCAGAGTTTTCAGGTTCAAATAGCTTGGATCAGTGGCGTAGCTAGGTAGCTGAGGGACACAGTGCAAAAAAAAAATTTGGGGCCCATCTAAAATCAGATACTTTATCATTAAGAAGGTTTTGGTTGAGCTTTATGGATTAATAATATTGGTATTAGGTAATGAAGTAAATCGAATTCTTTTTTTGCAATTTTATGTATTCAAAAATAGTTATTGTATATGGGCATATCCGCCGAATGGTCAACCAGGACCGAAAAATAAAATGTTTGTAATCATCGTATTTTTTTGTGTATTCTTATAAAGAAATGTCCAAATTTTCATAATGCCATGGTTTTATGGCATATCTCAGTGGTTTTCATGAGAAAATTTGCCTGTTATTACGTACATAAAATGGAGTAATAAGTTGGTTTTAAGGGAAATATGAACTGATTCAAGGGAAAACGTAAGGTGTAAAAATTTAAAATACATATGGAAAATCGTACGTTCGCGACCCGTACGTTCGCGACCGGTACTTAATTTAATTTTTTTTAAACCAATGGAGATAATTTTATGTGAATATACTTTATAGAAAGCTACATTAATCCTCTTTTAAAGTCAATTTATCGTTTTAGAATATTCCGTTCCAATTCGCAGATAATTGCATTTTTCTAGATTAAGTCAAAGTCGACCCCATGTTTTTTAAAATTATTTTAAAAACTAAAACTCGATGAACCCCATCATTTGCACTAAGCATAGAGCTAACAAAATGCTATTGAAACGCAGAAAATAAGTCTTGGAAAGTTTTTGTTTTCTATCTTTTTTGATTTGACCAAATTAAAACCTTTTTCTTGCCTTAATTTTGGCTAAATTACACTACTCGACAAAATCGAACTTTTTTTTCCTCAAGGATCCAAACCGACTTTTTCAGATAGATATGGGGCTTTCAAATTTTTTAAAGAATTATGGTTTTTTTTCTATGGCAGAACTCACATAACTCTAGTATCTTACGTCTGGTTGTAAAGAACCTCTAGTATCTTTGCTATTTTGAAAAGATAATTAAAACAGCCAGAAGCTAAGCCCAAACACTTTGTGATTACAGCTTACCGTCTGGGAAATATAAAGCATTGAAATGCAAAAATGATGATTTTTGTGTGGTATTTTTTACGAAATTTTGACTTTAAAAACTCAGGAAAAGTCGAAACAAAATTATAACTTGTGTCCTCTATTTTTTTGTGTATAGGTGAATTAATTTGGCGTCGTTTAAGGTATCGCTCATTAAAATCTATGGAGAGACTTTGGAGCTATTCAAAATATTGTCGAAGAACCACAATTGCGTCGACTCTATTGTTTCTTTTCTTCTTTTCTATTTTGGTTTTTATAAACTTAAGCCTTTTTTGCGTTTTCCTGCAAAAAAAAACAGACCTGCTTGCCAACATTTGTATCTAGATTGTCGTATTGCTCAATGAGACTTTGAACCAGGCCGTTTGATAAAGGTATTATAGACGAAGTTGTTACTTTGCTACTAGACGAGCACTGAGTTGTCACATAATCAAATGGGGCCAGTAAAACTTGAAGATCATTTAATATGGCAATTTCGTCGACATTCAGTGGATCTGGGGCTCTTGACATGCTTAAGAGTACGGGCGATATATAATTGTTCGTCGCTAATATCCGCTGTATCATTTTATAGGCACTATTCCAGCGAGTACAAACTTCTTGTATAAGACTGTAAACTCTGCCCGCACCTTGAGCCTCCTTGAACTTTTCGTGCTACTTTTAAAAAATGTAACAATTCGCTTGCACTTTACCAGCAGTGGTTTCAAATATTCTTGGGCCAAGCAGTCTTGCACCACTAAATTCAAGCAGTGTGCATAGCAGGGTAGGTGTCGTTTTTCAAGAATTTCACATGCCTTTATCATGGATCTCGCATTGTCAGTTACTATGGCGACAACTTTGCCAAATAAACCCCAATTACATAGAACCTTGTGCAAGAATCTGGCAATGTTTTCTGATGAATAATTAGAGGGATCTTAAAATAGATAACATAGTTTGGAAGAAGTTGGAAGATATGCAAAAATATTTTATCAATGTTAAAACGCAGGGCAACACTATATTTTGTATTGATGGCTTACTTCAAACTACGGCAGCAATTTTCGGAATGGCCAAGTCACTTTTTAAAGATAATCCTGAAACTTCGTACTTTTTCACCAGCCGGGTAAATCAAGATCCTGTGGAAAATTTGTTTGCTTGTGTACGAGCAAAAGGTGGAAACTCTAGAGACCCATCGGTTCATCAATTCAACACAATATTAGCCAAATTGATTTCTTTAAACATCCATAACTTTTCTACAAATTCAAATTGTGAATCCGATCACGATGTAATGTTGCCTGTGGAGTTGGATTCAATTATTTATGAACCCAATGAAAATATATTTCCAATTTTGTATGAAAACGATGCATATTTCGACACTACCATTGATGATTTTTGTAGCACGGATATTCCGATTGAATTGACTTCAAGCCGATACTTTGTAGGGTACATAGGGAAAGGATCTGATTGCGAAAAATGCAAAGCCATTATACTCAAAGAGGATGTAGTTTTATAGAGTCTTTGGATGTACCATTTATATTATACATCTCCTCCGCTAGAGAGCGCTCGCGTACATAACGAGGCAGAGTGTGCGAGCGAGAAAGACAATGAGTAGCGTTTCTCTGGCTGGGGAGGCGGGCGAACCAACAGAAAATTAATTTCTTCATTCTGGCTATAATTATGATCCGATTTGATTCAGATTCGGTAATCTGGTAGATATGGGCATTCTCTACGATACTGCGTTTTTAGTTTTATCGTATCTTTAAAATTGTGGCTACCACAGATTTTCGTCCATTGTGGGGGCAAAAGGGGGCGGGGCGAAATTTTTAAATACACTTGTAGCAGTGTGATATCACATGAGTCTGGAAACAAAATTTGGTTTCTCTAGCGTCTCATCGAGACGGACAGACAAGACAGACGGACAGACAGACATGGCTATATCGACTCGGCTATTGATGCTGATCAAGAATAAATATACTTTATGGGGTCGGAAACGTTTCCTTCTCTGCGTTACACCAAAGACAATATAAGTATACTTATATTGTCTTTGGTTACACACATCCACTTTTACCAAAAATCGAATATACCCCTTAACTCTTTTTTGAGTACGGGTATAAAAAAACAAAACAAAAAAAGATAAAAATAAACTAAATTGCACTGAGTGAGGATTGAACTCGTTTAACTTCGCTTTGAAGTCAGCCACTTAGTACGCTGAGCCAAGGACTTAGGAGACATACAGTCGTCAATATGTCACCTTGACTTCTTGCTGCGAACATACGAAAAAACGCACTCAAACAACCAAGTCCTCAAACACGGACAACACAACGCACACATAGAAAAATCGAAAATCCACGCTAAAAATTTCGTGTGCTTTTCAGCAGTATGGTCGTTACGCATCTTGTTGTGTTATAGAATCTTCGGTACAGCTACATTTAATATTATGAAATTGACGCTTAAATAGCCGCTGGCCCGAACCATGCTATTTCCGAAAAATTTTTACAAGTCTTGCACCGTTGCGAAAAAAATCTGTAATACCACACAAGCGCTGACTGCATAATTCACCACCAAATTTAAGTTATAACTGGCAAAATGAACGTACTCTGCATTGGGCTAGATACCCAGTGGACCAAAACTTCGTAAACGATATCGCAAACGTGAGTTACGCGAAACTTAAACGGGTAAAACTATCGAATTCAGATCCAACGAGAAGGAACGTGTGAGTCGCTTCTGGCACTAACCATACAGTTCATACAACGAAAGGGGCGCAGCTGAGCTTGCAGCGAACGTTCCCAGATCTTCGGCTTTGGGAATGGCCGCGTTGGGCTCATGACGTCACACGAGCCGACTGACAGCAAGCATGCATGTGTTGTGTACGTGTACACTCCAAAATATATGATTGTATGCATAGAATAATTTTTAGCTGCCGAAACCGACTTTGTTCGAGATTTCAGTTTACGTAAACGTGTGTGTGCCATGTATTCACACATACTGTGCTTGTGTGTGGGCTCTACAATTTTTGGCCGCTTGAATTGGTTTTTCGTTTTGTTTTGAGGGCTGATGTGATGTAGCGACCTATTCAGGGCCGGATCAACCCTCAACCGGGCCCTGGGCAACCATCAATCTGGGGCCCTCCTTTATTTTGTATTTTTCTCAGTGGCTATTCTATTTTTTATTCATTATTTGGAGTTTTGTTTTTTCAACAAAATTTTTCTGTTATCCCTAGGGGGCCCTAGGCAACTGCTAATCCGGCCCTGGACCTATTCCCGTCGTAAGACTTAATATTTTCTTGGTGTATTCTGTCGCTGGACTCGACGCGGGTTGAGGCATTGACGAAGCCGAAAGCAGAGGCAAAGGCTAGCCTAAAAGAGAACCGCGCGCCCGTCGCAACATCAGCTTTTCAAAACAAAACAAAAAAATATTTTATGAACCGCTTCGTCAATGCCTGAAAACTCAGCTGCGACACGTTCGGTGTATGAACTGGCACATATATATACTGTATGGTTAGTGCTTATGGACTTGCAGCACTTTTTTGGGTTTTAAATACTTTCCTTTCAATTTAAGCAATCTGTCCCAGGTCCCCAGGTCTTCGGCTGTTGGACCTGAGACATTTTTTCGACATGTTCGATTCATGACGAGATGCGAAAGCAAGCCAAGAACTTTAACAGTACCTCTTCAATATCCACTACCGCCGAGGGAGCCAGAACATAGTAGAAGATGCCCCTTCGCGTCACCCACATGCCCCTGGATTAAAATATTGCTCAAGAGGATCAAGGAACAACCAAAGAAGTGCAACGATTTCCTTATCGAGAACGGACAACAAGCATACATGTGCCGACCGGACGAGGAAGACTCTCAACCGTGGAAACTATGTGTCGCCAGTGATCATCGTCGGCAGGTGCTGGAAGAATGCCATGACCATCCCACCGCAGGACACCAAGGAATACGGAAGACCGCTGACCGGGTGACCCGGCGATATTACTCTAGACTGTATCAATATGAAGCGTAGAAGCAACGGGCGTATCACTAGACCGCAAGGAGCATACGGATACGGACCGACCGAACACCCAAGCGGAGAGCAGCGTCCGGAAGGCAGGGTGTCCACCACGTCGCCGAATACTACGTCACCGACCAGTCGCAGCTACGGCTTGCACGGGCCATCGGGCTATCCAATACCCGACTGTTCCCGACTCCAACAGGAAGCCTTCGTCGACTACCACCGGATCCCACTGGACCAGCGTTTGGCAGCCGTGGTAGGATGGCTCGACCAGAACCCACAAGCCGCTTGGGACACCAGACACCGAAGGAGAGGTGGAACCAGATAGGCGCTTCGCGACCACTGGGGTCCGACTGGCACCCAACCACGATGCCAATGCATTGAATCGCCGTTTGTTTGGGCACTATAAGCCAGACATAGACGAGAACAACGTCGGCACGGATACGAACGTCCAGAGAACCATTCTACACGGTCAGGGCATCCTGGAGTCCTCCCTTGTGGACCAGGACCATACGGTCAGGCAAACGTTGATGCACCGAGTTTCGGGACAACCACTCCAACCCGTCTCGCCAATTGAGAGTCCAAATTTTGGACTGAGTGGAACATGATGAGTCAGCAACGGACCGAACCAGCAGCAGAGCCACAGGAGGAAGGGCCACACTTCTCCGATATCTCCAACGCTGGGGACCCGAAAGAAGAGGTAGCGCTTCGTCACGACGAACCAGAATCCAACGTCATGTCACTTTTGAGCCTGAGCTTCGCACCAGAGAACTGCAACAAACCCCCGGCACTTAAGGTGCACCGGGTAAATGCACCGTCCAGAACCAGAATCACCTCATAACACGTTACTGGAGAACAAGCTAATGAACCGGAAGCATAATTGCGGGGCGCTGCGCAACCAGGCGCCGATGGTAAGAGTGGCCGAACGGGGGTAAGGTATGCGCTGGCATTGCACTGGCTGGATGCCCTAGTTGCTCCAATGGCCAGGTGACGTCCGCCAAGACACCATATCTCTGCGCCTCCGCCAACCCACCACAACAAGCCGTCCTGGGATCTCTTCACACACCAAAACACCTGAACTCCACGCGGCCGACAGTGTTGCCACAGGTCTCAAATCTGTGTTGTAAAGCTCAAAAGCAATATGTATGTAGTTATAAATTTATCAAATTGTATTATATTATATTAAAGCTACACAATACCAAGATGCTAGAAGCTAGATGCTAGATGTGTAAATTTATTTTATTGAAAGCGTTCATAAAATATTTCTTAATTTTGAAACCTCTTTTCGGCTGAAAATGAAATGTGAAAACTGAACCCTTTTTATACCCGTACTCAAAAAAGAGTTAAGGGGTATCGTCCGGCTAAGCGCCGGCCCATGGCAGCTCGGAAAGCGTAGTTGATCATCTCTTAATCTAATGTCTCTTTATAACCGTTTGTTTGCTTGTACTTATGCTCTTGCTGGTGCGTTGCTCTTTCTCGGCGATTCAGCCGCTGTGGGGGAGGCTCATCAGAAAAGCAGACCACACTTCAAATTCGATCATCACCGTAGTAAAACGTTTGGCTGTCTGGCACAGTGACCTGCCTGCCCCAGAGTTCTAAACTAAACCTAACATAAACATATCAACTTCAACAGTCTTGAACCGGCCCCCGTTCTTCAATCGACCCATCATTAACTCTCGTTATTAAATTCGTACACCTTTCGCTAGTTTGGATAATACATATATATTAACTTAAGTAAAATAAATTGTGAATATATTAACTGAACAATCATCGTCTCTTAAATAATCTTGCAAAACAGCGCTACTGAAGAAGCTCAGTAGCTCAACAGGTATATTAGATTCGTGGTAAAAGTGGATATGTGCAACGCAGAGAAGCATCAATGGCCGAGTCGATATAGCCATGTCCGTCTCGATGAGCGCCTAGATCTCAGAGACTATAAGAGCTAGAGCAACAAAATTTTTGTTTCCAGACTCATGTGATATCACACTGCTACAAGTGTATTTCAAAAACCTCGCCGTATAACAGACTTTTGGTCGCTTTTGCAGCATCTTGGTAATGTATATTCCTTAATTTTACTTAGCGCACAAGATTTTGCTGACAGGTAAACTTTTTTGCCTATTGCACCTTGTGATAGTAATACTTGTAATAGCTGCAGTAAAGCTATGCTCATTTGTGTCATCTTTGCCAAAAATTTCGCATTTCGAAAATGTTTGTTTGATATGCAAAGCTTTTTGGCACCTATGTATTTCCAAAATCATTTGTCGAAATCATGGTCGATTTGAAACGTTATAATCAGGGGAGCCACAAAAAATCTATAGAGATTTTGACTCGAGAGATTTGTCAAACCAACCAAAAAATCCGTGCCCCGAAACATCTAGAGATTTCACCGCAAAAAAAATAACTTCAATTCTTTGCATTATAAATTGAAGGTCACGTCAATTACTTGCATTCTAAATTGAACAAATCTTATAGAAAAATGCTAATCGCCGGATTAATAGCAAGGGATCTTATTAAAAGGCAGAAAATACGAGAAGAACGAATAGAGCACAGGATTTTAAAAATGAAGTCAGATACATTGTCTACTTCTGACTACTTTTTGGGTTTGAGGGACCCAATTTCAGATCCGCCCGTTAGCGCAACTATTTTTTGCGATGAAATTGCCAATAGCATAAACAGACGGCGATATGTAATATCAAAATTATAAAGCTGTTATTTAAATGTAAGATTTATTATCTGCCAGCTCCGATTGTCCAAAAAATTATCGCATAACGGAAATCATGGAAGGGTGGGTAAAGAATAGTGCGGGTCGAATACCATCTCAAGGCCTCGCGCATACCATCTTTCCGACCAATCGACAAAAGTTAGTTTTTTTCCATTCCGGTTTGTTTGTGTAGAATGTATGCATTTTGTTGTTGTCGGAGTTAAGCTCCTTTTAGAGTCAAAGGATTCTATATTGAACCCCCCCCACCAACAGATCAATTCCCGTCGTCAGACCTCATATTTTGTTAGTGTATTCTGTCGCCCGACTCGACCACCATACAGTATATATGTAGATGTACTGACATCCTCGTAATATCAGAAAAATTTAGCAAAAAGCGATCTTAGGAGGGTTGAGGCATGCATTCCTCGTTCCTCCCGTGCCTCACAGTTCGGTTTTGTTTATTTTTTTTTGTATTTTTTGCTTGTTTTGGGTTCTTGGTATTGGTTTTTGGCAAATTCTTGTTCGAATTTCCAAATATCCGTAGTGGTAGTGGCAATTCACGCTGATCGCGCACTGGATTGGCTTCGTGTGGGACTACGGACCATATAGCCCCTCGCACACTAACTGAGTCGTCGGACAAACCTCTTTCTTTTCTAAGAGTTTTCCTTGACATCACACAACGTAGCATTTCTCAAACATGCGTCCGTTTCACATAACTGTTGTTTTTCCAACACATTATTCTCAACTTTGTTGGTGCTGTGCCCCGCATTCCGCGGACACACACACCCCTCTGAACTCTGAAGACTGAAGACCATTATTCTTATCTGCTTCCAAACACTCAATTTGTTTTGCCACAATTAGTCAGGAACGTGGCCAACCCTTAAGAACTGTGAGGCGTCGACCGCCGGGAGAAGTAGCCAGCGAGCGCTATATATATTCACTTTCTGTAGAATAAAGACTTGGGAATTATTAGGACGAACAAAGCAGCAGCAAACAAAATATGCGTCGTGTCACCAGCGGAGAGAGCGAGAGAGCGAACCGCTTCCGAGAGCAGTCAGAAGCAGTGCAAGTGCAACGATTTGATTTGTTTTTGCTCTAATTGATCAGAGAACGCTGCTGAGAGAGAATGGTTCTCATCTGGCTCTTCCTCTTCTCTCCGGTATGGTAAGCAGTGGAGTTGTGCGTTATATGATAATTCTTAAGGTACGACAATGTTTTTGGCCATGGCTTGTAGTAAGTTTTCTATGCCAAGCAAGAAAAAGAAGAGAAGAGATAAACTAAGAAAATAATGTGAAAATTCTGTTGCACACTTGTTGCTTGTCCCATCCAGGGTACGAACCGGCAGAATTTTGTCTCTCAAGTCGAGCCAGCTAGAGGCCAGGCCTTCTTTGATAAGTGTGAGATTTCTGTATTCATTTCTTTGCGCTGTGAGTTAATGAATCACTGGTGAAACATACATGTTTTTATACATACATATGTATGTACGTAACTGCATACATACCTACATATGTATGTACATATTTCAAGGTTTTATGACAGCGATGCCCAGGCCCATTGCCCTGCGAGCCCACTTGTTTTTGTAATTGCCCTCAGCATAGGAAACCAATTCTTGTATGGCATACACAGTTTGTGCTGTGTACCAGCATACCGAAAGCCCAACACATTCAAACATCTTTGTGAATGCGATCCGTCCAGCAAAAACGGGGTTTGTCTCTTCTCTGATTGGTTTTACCGACTTTTGTTATGATTTTGTTGTTGTCTTTTCTTCAAGATTGCACTGTTCCCTTATTCGTATTTGTGTTTTTGTTTGGGAGTATTGGTGAGTGCTCTGCCGTAAGCTGATTTTGGGCAACCCTGCTCTAAAGCGGGGTCGGCACACAATCTCACACAATTTTTTTGCTGCGTTTGTGTGTGAAAACAACAGACACGAAGTCAAATACGTTACTTATTTCACTGCCGCTGCGAAAGCCGAAGTATTGTGCATGGGCCACCCGAAGGCAAAAAGTTTCTTGCTTTGCACTGTAAAAAATTATTTCAGACAAAGAAAGATGTTTTGTGCCAAACAAAAAAAAAAATCATAAACAAACATAATAAAAACATAAAAAATTAACATGAGAAGAAAAAATTATAAATAACTCAATAAAAAACTAAAGATTAGTAACAAAAAAATAAAGTAAAGAAAATACTCAGCAACAAGAAAATTTATTTGTGTCTCGTCTGAACTACCGAGTCCAAATCTATTGCACCTCTGAATTCCTTGATACGCATGAGATCGGTTAGATGTGAATCGCTTATTTTACTTCTGAGCTTGCTCAGAATTATTTTAAGACTAGAAAATGCCACCTCGCAGTTATATGTTGTACCAAACATTGAGTAGAGCCTATAAATTTCAGCTTTGAGGTGCGGATACCTCTCATCATCAATCCCTACCTAAAAATGTTGCCCGGTTTCCAACGGAACGCTAGCATCATTCACGTAATGCGATTTCTAGATCTGCTAGATCAACGGAAAATGGAAAATCATGTAACTCGATTGCATGTGATATATGTATGTATGTTATATTAAAATCTTGAAACCTTTCCCGGAAATTTTGGGTTAAACTCTGAACAGCTGCAAATTCTTGAATTTTATCGTCAGTTTTGATTTTTAATTCGGAAAATATTAGCGACGTTTTTTTTAAATCGACTGTATTGTTGTTTTGAAGGCTAGTGGTCAATAAGGAAAGTTTTTTTTATCGAAACAGGCTATGGATCGAGTATGTTCGAAAATTTTCTGGTTTTTACCTCGCAAGGAAAGATTAAGTGAATTTAATATGTCTGTTACATCACAAAGAAAGGCTAAATCGATTAGAAAGTCAGGCTTTTCTATGGATAAGAGGAGATCTGCAGCGTTGATTCCAATTGTTTTTAAAAAGCTTGAGACTTCTTTACGCAAATTAAAGAGCCGTTCCAGGCGTTTCCCACTACTTAGCCACCGTACTTCTGTGTACATTAAAAGGTCACCATATTCAGTTTCTAAACTTTTCACAAACTCTTTGAACTTCCTATGAGTCAAAGCATTATGCCCACCTCTTATTTTGTTTATTATTTGTACAGAAGTTTTCATAACGGAGATCATTTTGAGTTCTTTAGCAAAAAGGGCTTCTTGGTGTATCATGCAATGGAATGAGGGGCAATGAATTCCATTCTTTTTAAGAATCCCCACATGGCAGTTGTTTTTGCCTGTCATGGCGGCCGCTCCATCGGTACATACTGCACTTAATTTTTTTTGAATCCACAAAACACAAAACTTTCGACAATAGTTGGTCAAATAATACCTGCCCTGTAACGTGACCATGAAAAGGAACCAAGTCGAAAAGGGGCGGCATTGTCTGGCTAATGCAAGAGCTACGATATATGAAGCTTTCAATATAGGAGCTGGAACGTTTTCAAACATATGGCAGTGTGTTACTTCAATTGTCGGTGCAATATATGTAAGAAAAAATTTGGCTTTTAACTCCCATAATTTTGAAGCACGCTCAGCCCCCATAATTCGTTTGTACTGAGAATGTTTAATATTGTGGTGCCTATCAATAAAAAATAATGCGCAACGACTTGGTATATATTGGCAAATCAAGCATTGCGACTCGCCTTCCATATTTTCAAAAAAGAAAAACCCATCTTCCCATGTAGGGTTGAACATTATTCTTTAAGTGTAATTTGCGCAGAAAAAATCATAAAGTGTCGCACCGAGGTCTTGTTCATTTGACTTCTGACAACAAATTGACTCATGGTTTCTGCGGCAGAAATTCTGCTAAAATGCTGTCCTTAAAAGAGAGCAGCTCTCGCGATGGGACTACCTTTTATAGTTTTACCATGGCCCGAAGCATGTTTCTCTGCCGGAACGTCAGCAGAGAAGAAGTTTCTCTGCCGCTACGTCATCAGGCAGAATAACGAACCCACACGAAGTCTTTATGCTGTACGTGTGCCGACTGCGCTGCCCGAAATTTTTTCCTATGCACAGTGCATACGACGCTGCCGGCCTCTGCTCTAAAGATACAAGACGAAGGCTACCAATCCACATGTACGAAAATATATCAAGAGAGTTGTAAAAACTTTTTTTGACATGCCAACTTAATGTCATATGGCAGTGCATTTCAAAAGTGTAAGGTAGCGGTATTAAGTTATTTATTCCAGTTCGACAATAATTATAAACTCACCCATCTGATCAATAATTTTTTTTTTCAGTGGCATTTGGCATATAGAAATAGTTCAGTACAATGAAACCATAGACGATATGTTACCAATTCTTTCTAAAGAATATGACAAAGCGGGACTTACATCTCTGACCAGCACTGTCCATACAAGTAGGTACAAGATACATTCATGTATATGTTGTCACTATAATTTATCTTTAATGCATTTTTAATTTATGCATCTCTTTGACTGAAGGGTCTGTGTGTGTATGCTCTTGTGCGTCAAAGTGTGTATGTTTGTATGTGCAAATAGAAAAAAAAAGAAAATTACCGATGCGATACTTTGCAGCCTCTAGCATGGCCATGGAGCAGGCATCAGAAGACTGAGCGAATTCCGTTTATGACTATTTTATGCCAACTGCAAGTTCTTATTCACTTTATTTTCGGCGGAGCTTAACATGCAAATTATTATTTGCACTGTAAGTGCCGTGCCGTTGGGCAACATTGTGAGGAAATTTTATATATGCCGGCGCCCTTCAAATCGGTATCCGTGTGGTGCTTGTGGCGCCCTTTTTATGGACTACTCGAGTCGGCCTTTCATTCTGTACCTGTTGGTCCCTCTGTTGCATACTTCAATTTTTAATTTGGTTTACTTTAGTTCTTTCATTTTCATTCCCACTGTTAATTATGTTACTTATTCGTTTGCTGTTACCCCTTTTATTTCCTGTGAGGATAATGAAAAGCAGTTTTTCACTCCTGCATTAAAAATAGTTGGACATAAGTTAAGTCCTGCAATGAAAAGTGAAATGTAAAAGCTCTCATA
Source organism: Drosophila obscura (assembly GCF_018151105.1). Lineage (NCBI taxonomy): Eukaryota > Metazoa > Arthropoda > Insecta > Diptera > Drosophilidae > Drosophila > Drosophila obscura. Next base: position 167,859 of record NW_024542826.1, on the reverse strand, counting down.
GCATCATGTTGCTGTTTTGTTGGGGACTTAAATTTAAATTCAAAAAATTAATTAATGAATAAATGAGAAGGGGGAATTCTTTATGTTTTTAAAGCAAACAAAATTTAAGATCTAAATTTATTGTTTTCTATCGGCTTAAGTTGTTCGATTTACATTTATCTGATTTAATTTGTAATTTCCTGAATTTTCTGACACAGAATTCCGATAGATAAACCTGGTTAAGAAAAAGAATTTGATTTATAAAAAAGAAATTCAAAGGAAATTAAAGATGGAGAATATTATGGAAACTATTTTACATTGATATTTTACATTTTTATGCAATCTGAAACTCAATTGGTATTACAAAACTGTCTTCGTTTCAGTCCGTTTTCCATCAGAAAAAAAATATTTCTCCCGGAAATGGGAAAGTTTCTTTGGCAACTGCATCCACGTTTGCGGGGATCTATGGGAAAGTAATTAATTTTTAACTGATTGAAGCAGCTCCATGAACTGAGGGCTAAAGCCAGCACTTTAATTTATTGCTGGTTGGCTTATGCAAGTCGAAAATAGAAGTCAGCGAATCGCAAGAGCACTCACCATTTTCCAGGTCTAGACAAAGTTAATGTCACGCATTGCAGTCAATCTTCCTGAAGACACTTTTCCTTTATATCGAAGTCGTTTCAGCAAACAATAGGTGCACTCAATGCAGCAAGAGTGTGTGAGCTTACTGCAGTGAAGTGTAAATAGGAAAATGAGTTCGCACCTTATACTAAAATCTGTAAACATGAGCCGGAGCTCAGATCCATTTTCAAAGATTGTTGGCTGCAGTTCGTTAAAGGGCTTATCGCGTGGCTCCCAATTAATCCATCAGTTAGGGTTCAGGGAAAAACTTCTTGAGGTGTTAGTTATCTTAATGCCCCTGAATACCTACATATAGCAAGTGGCAAGATAACTATATTAGCCATCGCCGCTTCTTGTTGGCCTAATGGATATAGTATGTCACAGAATGTTCACAAGCTCAAAACGGACACGGAAGTGAATCCAAATGAACCTTTCCTATTGCATAAAAGCAGTTAAGCATTTAGCTTAAAAGAAAACTGGCAAAAGTATGGTAAGGGATCACCTTCAAATTCCAGCTGCACGGAGGAGTTCTGGTTCTGCGGGAATGCGAACATATTTAAAATGTACTTGTGGGGGAGCTGGCAGCAGTTTTATAAATTAATAAAAATAGTTTATGCTGCAGCCACTACAGCACTCATAATAAATTCAGTAAAACTTTTGTACACACTCAGCAGCAACAATTACAACGAGAAGGAACGTGTGAGTCGCTTCGAGAATATATATACTTTATGGGGTCGGAAACGTTTCCTTCTCTGCGTTACACACATCCACTTTTACCACAAATCTAATATACCCCTTAACTCTTTTTTGAGTTCGGGTATAAAAACAACAATGGCAAGAATGTTGCAGTTGAAGCCTAACAGGCAGCTCGGCAATTCTCATTAGCCGTGCTAATGTCATACGCAGAAAGAACTACTATAACTATAACCCAGACCCAGGCGAGCCCCATTCCATACCTACACACCTCCATAGGGTGCTGTGTCCACGATCGCTATGTTAGATATTTGGGCTGTTGGATACCCGGCAATTAGTTTGTTATTTTGTTGTTCCAAGTATCTGGCTATCCCTTATCTTTATCAGATAGATAGATACTCATTATTCTAAAATCATATGACATGATACGTCTTAATATTATGAGTGGCATAAGTCTTAGCCACTGATGCTCTTCATCAATCCACTTGTTAAATTTGTCAGAATATGATCATTATTGTTATCATAATTTGTTGGCATAATACCCCGCTGGATGTTTCATTCTTGCTGATATTTAGAGTATACCTTTTCTATTACCGGGTACACAAAATCCGATCCAAATCTAGTTTATGAAGCAAGTCCAGGCGAGAAATTGAGGAGTGTGCGTATGAATTGGGAGACAGCATCCTCATCCGGTGAGTACTTTTTATCTTTCTCCGCCATTTGGTACTACTTCTGGTCCGACCACAACAACACGTAAGTCTGGCAGCAGCTGACAAGTACAGAAATTTAGCTTGTTACGCTACCCGAAAACGCCATCGCATAGCAAAAAAATTTGCACAGCCTCTTGCTCGGGAATAGAGACAGAGGGCACTGGAAGGCGCAGAAAGCGACTGCACCCGAAGGCATTGAACTATTAATGCTAATGGCTAGAAGGAAACACATTTCCTTGATGTCGGGCAATCGCCTGATTGTTTTTCTTGCCGAACTTTGGGTGTTGCTTATAGTCCTGTCAGCTGTGGACGAACAGAGCGAACGGAACCAGATCGATGGCAGGCAATGAGTTTTTCCAATAAATTAGTGAAAATGCAAAAAGCTTTTGCAACAAGCAAGCAAATTCTACAAAAATGTTCCTCGCCCCAAGCAGCTGGGCTTGTCTGTGGAGATATGGCAAAAGTTTGTTGCGAAATTTTCTTCTTATGCAGTCGAAATTATAATTACAATTTAAAGTTTTAAGTGTATATTTTTCATATATTTTGCAATAGGAATATTGACAGCATTAAAGCTTATGTGCACTCAAGTCGATGAGTCTTGCTGACCAACCGCACTGTCACGTGTCAGAGACACGTTCTGCACCTTACACGCCAAAAGCTAAGAACCTTCGAAACTTATTCGACCAAAAGAACACAGTGTCATCCATAAAAGCACTAACAGAATGAGGGGAAGATGCAACCACTGCAAAATCCCTTACCAACGCATAACAAGATGTTGCACACTTTTTATACCTGGTGCGCAACGTATAAAACAGAGGATGAAGATTATATATACTAGTAATGGTATATATTCGAACAAGATATACATTTTATATTGTATATTCATAGCTTATTTGGTATCCATAACTTTGGAGAATTGTTTATCAGACTTAACATACTTGAAATAATTCCCCTCTCCGTCCTAGAAAAGTTTCCAACTTGAGCATAGTATCCAGCACTGCGAAATCGAAAAATTCCTGTCAAACTCCATATAAAAAATACTGTGGCAGGAATTTTTCGTTTACGTTTTCCTGGAGTGTGTATCCAGCAACACGGGCGGAATCCACAGATTTATATCGATAGTTGCCAATCGGGACCGTGTGTGGAATGCGAGAACAGCTGATGCACAACTCAGGAATATATACTTTACAATTCTTCCTGAAGTGAATGGTGCAAGATGTAGGCAAAAACTGGGCGCAAAACCAAAAATAGAGCTGCAAATTATTCTTTTTATACCCGTACTCAAAAAAGAGTTAAGGGGTATAACTCTTGTGGTAAAAGTGGATGTGTGTAACGCAGAGAAGGAAACGTTTCCGACCCCATAAAGTATATATATTCTTGATCAGCATCAATAGCCGAGTCTGTCTGTCCGTCTGTCTGTCTCGATGAGCGCCTAGATCTCAGAGACTATAAGAGCTAGGGCAACCAAATTTGGTTTCCAGACTCATGTAATATCACACTGCTACAAGTGTATTTTAAAATTTCGCCCCGCCCCCTTCCGTCCACACAAAGAACGAAAATCTGTGGCAGGCACATTTTTAAAGATACGATAAAACTAAAAACGCATTATCGTAGAGAATGCCCATATCTACCAGACTGCCGAACCTGAATCAGATCGGATCATAATTATAGCCAGAATGAAGAAATTAATTTTCAGTTGCTTCCCCTGCCCACTCCGGCAAACAACAACACAACTCATTTTCCCTCTCGGTCGCACACTCTGCCGCGTTCAGTGCGCGAACAACCCCTAGCGGAGGAGATGTAGAATATAAATGGTACATCTATAATGTACATGTTAGGTATAGAATATACATGTATATGTATGTATATGTATATATATGTAGATGTAGCAAAAAAATGTAAAATGTAAACTTTTTTTAATTCTAAAATTCGAAAAAATTAAATCAAAATGAAAAATATATATACTGACTGAGTACGGGTATAAGCAAAGACCAAAGACTCTTTGCAAAGACTATAACAGACACGCCCAGGGAGCACTCCTCGGCGGTGCTCTTCTGTGGATTGGGCCGCACATTCAGGGCCTTCACAATGACCATGTTCTCGTCGAGCCGGCGGGATATGTTGCTGATGTTCGCATGATACAGGAACTTGTTGATGTCCGAGGAGCACAGGCGGTCGCGTATCTCGATCTCCGAGACGAGCAGCACCTGCCGCGAGGAGTATATGGAGCTGAGGGGATAAGCCTCGTAGGAGAAGCGAATCTTCGACAGCACATCCAGGTTCCTGCGCGAGCCCTTCGGCTCCTTGGGCAGTCCTGCTCCCTTTTTCGTTGTCTTCTGCTCGCTTTGTGGCTGCGATACGCCGTATTTGTCAAACACAAAAATATTTATATAATGTATTTATTTATTATGTATTTATATATTATAACAATGTATTGGTAACAATGTTGTGGTATTATTGGTCCATTTGACCATTGTCCTGCGGCACATAATGCGCTTGTTGTACCGGGGCCACCTGCGGCACATAATGCGCTTGTTGTACCGGGGCCACCTGCGGCACATAATGCGCGTATTGTTCCTGTGCCGGGGCCTCCTGCGAAAATATTAAATATAATATATATATATAATATATATATGGTTATACTTACGTTGTATTGGGGGGCCACCGAAACCTGAGGCAGCACGTTATGCTGCCTCAGGCGCTCCAACCGGGCGGGCGGCGGGGCCCGGCCACCCCCCAGGCCCCCCCGCCCCCCGCGAAAAAAAAAAAAAAAAAAGAAGGGAAAAAAAAAAAAAAAAAAAAAATATATTTTTATATATATACACTTACGTTGAGAAAATGAACAAAAAAATTAAGAAAACTTTCTGTTGAGCGTACCCACGTGCTTTCAATGACGCAATGACGCCCGCCCGCCAAAAAAACCTAGAAGAACCCGGCCGCCGTCGACGCCGTTCAGTTGAGCTAAATGAGCGGCGCGGCTCAATTATTGAGCACAAAATAAATATATATATTTTATTTTTAAATTGACCTGCTACATATCATATATTGTTGGATTACATATCATTTTATTTTCATTTGTTTATATTTTCTAGAGCGAACAAACTTTAAGGTAAATTTAAAATTACCCGCAAAGTCAGCCATTTATAAATGGCTCATTTTGAGCACTTTGCGTCCATCCTTTTTCCACCGAGTTGGCATCATCTCATCTGCCTATCTGGTCACACTCATTTTTCTGCAAGCCGGCGCCGGTTTTCGTTTAGAGTTTTGTTAACAAACTAAACAACTTTTAAACATGAATTCATCTTCTTCAAGCGATGAAGACCATCCAACAACCTCCAGCCTACCTCCATGGGACGAAAGGCCATGGAACAAAGACCTGCCCGTAACATTCACAAGATGGGTTGAAGTGCATGGTATGCGTCCAGTTTTTCAAGTTGCAGTTCTTCCAGCGATGTAAGTAAATTAAAGTATATGTAAGTATATTTTATATTTTCACTTATTTATATTTTCTAGAGCGAACTAGAATTAGGATTCGCAAGATGCGAACAATGCAAGAAAAAAATGATGAAACGATCCTTACTAAGACATAAACATTATAGCTGTGCATTTGGACCAAAGGCAACAGATTTCGAATGCCCGCTCTGTCCATATAAGAGCGCTAAGAAACACAATCTGAAAAAGCATCTTCAGAGCGTCCATGACGTTCACGACTCGCCTGAGCGAGTAATGGACTCGGAATTGAGCTCAAGCTCCGACAGCTCCGACAGCGACGACGACGTTCTAAGTAAGTACGAACCGAACATTATTAGAACAATATTTTATTTTTCATTTTATTTTTAGATCAAAAAATAAAGAAACTCAAAACCCGCATCTTTGCCCCAGGAGCCCCCAAAATGCCATTGAAAGCCTATGTGCGGTTCATAAACGAAAGACGGAAGGAACTGAAACGCGACCCTACCTGGCTGCAACTTTCGAAAATTCACCGCGAAAAATTCATTATTGATGAATGGCATCTGCTTTCGAAAGAGTGCAAGGTTCCGTTCATAGAAGCGGCCGCCAAAGGCCAAGCTATGTAAGTCAAGTTAAGTTAAGTTGACAGTGCAATGCAATAATTATTCTTACTTTCCTTCCATAGATACAATAAGAAGTTGCGCCGATTTTTAAGGCAGAATCCAAACATTCTGGAAGAAGAGTTGGCGAAGCTAAAGAAGAAACAAACGAAAAGAAAGGTCTCCAGCTCCAGCAGTACTGGTAAGTACATTTTACAATGCAAGGTGTTTTTGTAAATTTATCCCCCTTTTTCAAGATGATGACGACCCACATGATGATGACGACCCACATGACCTTGTCCCGCTATCCAAGGTTATCCGATTAGATGATCCCCACCGGGAAGCTCTGCTGCTGTCAAAAATAAGGAGCCAGTCGCGTCTACAAGCAAAAGTCTGTCCACTGAGAGTGTTCCCCTGCCTCTCAATACGCGCCGCACGTCGGTCCGCGCCTCCTGCGAAAATATTAAATATAATATATATATATAATATATATATGGTTATACTTACGTTGTATTGGGGGGCCACCGAAACCTGAGGCAGCACGTTATGCTGCCTCAGGCGCTCCAACAAGGCGCGCCCGTCGGCTGCCATGCCGTCCGTTTCGCCACGGTGGGCGGCCATCATCATGGCAAAGGCTCGGTCGCAGATGGCTTGCCTACGCTCCTGCCTTTCTCTTAGGCTGTTTGTGCGGCCGCCACCTCCACGGCCACCGCCACCTCCACGGCCACCGCTACCTCCACGGCCACGGCCACCGCCAGCGCCGCCAAAATGAAAATGGATGGACATCTGGAATTGAAAATAAGATATATCTATATCTATATATATATACCCTTACGTTGAGAAAATGAAAAAAAAACAAATTAAGAAAACTTTCTGTTGAGCGTACCCACGTGCTTTCAATGACGCAATGACGCCCGCCCGCCAAAAAAACCTAGAAGACCCCGGCCGCCGTCGACGCCGTTCAGTTGAGCTAAATGAGCGGCGCGGCTCAATTATTGAGCACAAAATAAATATATATATTTTATTTTTAAATTGACCTGCTACATATCATATATTGTTGGATTACATATCATTTTATTTTCATTTGTTTATATTTTCTAGAGCGAACAAACTTTAAGGTAAATTTAAAATTACCCGCAAAGTCAGCCATTTATAAATGGCTCATTTTGAGCACTTTGCGTCCATCCTTTTTCCACCGAGTTGGCATCATCTCATCTGCCTGCAAGCCGGAGCCGGTTTTCGTTTAGAGTTTTGTTAACAAACTAAACAACTTTTAAACATGAATTCATCTTCTTCAAGCGATGAAGACCATCCAACAACCTCCAGCCTACCTCCATGGGACGAAAGGCCATGGAACAAAGACCTGCCCGTAACATTCACAAGATGGGTTGAAGTGCATGGTAATGCGTCCAGTTTTTCAAGTTGCAGTTCTTCCAGCGATGTAAGTAAATTAAAGTATATGTAAGTATATTTTATATTTTCACTTATTTATATTTTCTAGAGCGAACTAGAATTAGGATTCGCAAGATGCGAACAATGCAAGAAAAAAATGATGAAACGATCCTTACTAAGACATAAACATTATAGCTGTGCATTTGGACCAAAGGCAACAGATTTCGAATGCCCGCTCTGTCCATATAAGAGCGCTAAGAAACACAATCTGAAAAAGCATCTTCAGAGCGTCCATGACGTTCACGACTCGCCTGAGCGAGTAATGGACTCGGAATTGAGCTCAAGCTCCGACAGCTCCGACAGCGACGACGACGTTCTAAGTAAGTACGAACCGAACATTATTAGAACAATATTTTATTTTTCATTTTATTTTTAGATCAAAAAATAAAGAAACTCAAAACCCGCATCTTTGCCCCAGGAGCCCCCAAAATGCCATTGAAAGCCTATGTGCGGTTCATAAACGAAAGACGGAAGGAACTGAAACGCGACCCTACCTGGCTGCAACTTTCGAAAATTCACCGCGAAAAATTCATTATTGATGAATGGCATCTGCTTTCGAAAGAGTGCAAGGTTCCGTTCATAGAAGCGGCCGCCAAAGGCCAAGCTATGTAAGTCAAGTTAAGTTAAGTTGACAGTGCAATGCAATAATTATTCTTACTTTCCTTCCATAGATACAATAAGAAGTTGCGCCGATTTTTAAGGCAGAATCCAAACATTCTGGAAGAAGAGTTGGCGAAGCTAAAGAAGAAACAAACGAAAAGAAAGGTCTCCAGCTCCAGCAGTACTGGTAAGTACATTTTACAATGCAAGGTGTTTTTGTAAATTTATCCCCCTTTTTCAAGATGATGACGACCCACATGATGATGACGACCCACATGACCTTGTCCCGCTATCCAAGGTTATCCGATAAGATGATCCCCACCGGGAAGCTCTGCTGCTGTCAAAAATAAGGAGCCAGTCGCGTCTACAAGCAAAAGTCTGTCCACTGAGAGTGTTCCCCTGCCTCTCAATACGCGCCGCACGTCGGTCCGCGCCCAGGCTAATATCATGGACTACGAAAGCGGAGACGAAACGGATATTCGAGAACTATATTGAAATGAAATGTTTTCGCGTGTACGTGGAGGTACGCCTTCAGCTTGTCGACAAGCGTCCGTACGAGAAATACGAGAAATATTTCGGCAGATTAGATGATGCAGAGTAAATAAAATAGCATTACGTGTTCTGTTCTACTATACTATATAATATACTACTATATACTATATTATTCCTAATTGCATAAAAATGTAATAAAAATAGCTATGCTATGTAAAATGATTTGAATTATATTATGTAAATTTCAGGGCATAGCGACGATGCAAAAGTTTCATTTGACTGTTTCGACTTTAAAGTATAATATAATAGAATCGTTCATCCAATCGTAAAAGTCTATTCTTGCCACACTTGTGTCGGCCTGGAAGTTGGGAAACTGATCCCCGATATTCAGAGGGCTGCAGGACATTCTCACTGATTTGATCTGACAAATATTTCAGCGGAATAATGTAAAGCCACTCAGATCCAAAATCAGATCTAGCAAACAAATGTCATTTTTTTTTAGCGGCCAGTGCACTATAGGCATAAAGTCCCATATTTTGGCATTTTTACATTTTTTTTTTTTGTTCCGTATTATCAAATTGACCGTATTTTTTGAATTAGAATACTTTAAGAATACTAAAACATATTTTTAATATTTTTTGGACTTCGTTGGTATTTTGTTATTTGTCAAAATTGAAAGACTATTATATGTCCACTCAAAAAAACAAAATTGGCGCAAAAGCTTGTGATTTTTTGTGTGAATTTTCTTATGAAATTGTAAACAAAACAAAAAAGTTTAAACATGGAATTTAATCGTCAAAGTATGTAAAATAAACTATTAGCACTAACAGTGAGGTGGGCGGGAAGGAAGGCGTGGTCCAACTGAAAAAACAAATAAATCCGAAATTCTACCTTTATTTTTTAAGTATATGTACAAAGTTTCATGTTTCTATCTTCAAAATTGGTAATGATGCCAAAAAAACGGACTTTTTGTCCATAGTGCAGTGGTGTGACCAGACGTTTGCACTGGATTCCGTACGTTTACACTGCTCAGACAGCTGCTTAGTTTTGTTTAAAGTTAATAAAATTCACTTCCCCAGGCCACTAACCATACAGTATATAGATGTGCCAGTTCATACAACAAAAGGGGCGCAAGCTGAGCGCTTCGGCTGTGTGAGGCTGAGACACTCGGGTCGGGAGCTGGGCCGTTCGGCATGTACATGATGCAATTATATAAGGTGGTCTCGTCGGCAGCAGCAGGCCCTTAAAAATACCACTAACCATAACAGAAAAATTTTGTTGAAAAAACAAAACTCCAAATAATGAATAAAAAATATAATAGCCACTGAGAAAAATACAAAATAAAGGAGGGCCCCAGATTGATGGTTGCCCAGGGCCCGGTTAAGGGTTGATCCGGCCCTGAATAGGTCGCTACATCACATCAGCCCTCAAAACAAAACGAAAAACCAATTCAAGCGGCCAACAATTGTAGAGCCCACACACAAGCACAGTATGTGTGAATACATGGCACACACACGTTTACGTAAACTGAAATCTCGAACAAAGTCGGTTTCTGCAGCTAAAAATTATTCTATGCATACAATCATATATTTTGGAGTGTACATGTACACAACACATGCATGCTTGCTGTCAGTCGGCTCGTGTGACGTCATGAGCCCAACGCGGCCATTCCCAAAGCCGAAGATCTGGGAACGTACGCTGCAAACTCAGCTGCGCCCCTTTCGTTGTATGAACTGGCACATCTATGTACTGTATGGTTAGCGGCTAAAGACAATATAACAAAAAGATGCGTAACGCCATTTGGTTTTTTTTTTGCATTCGAATATTTCGGGCTTCCTGGCTCCAGGCTCTTCTTAAATTTGGTTGAAAGGCCAGAGAGGGAGAGAGATCGTTTTAGAGCCAGCCTACTATGGGAACTTTGACCACTTTTTGTGGCAATAATTAATAACTTCCAAACGAAACAATATTTTTTGGTTTAGTTTTTTGATATGAGTTTATAATAGAAAAATGAAGGTATTTTGAAAAAATGGGCGTGGCAACTCCTGTTTTTATAAAGAAATCTCATTTTTATTTTTTTGCTCGAAATCTAAAAAATAAAGTTTTTAGCAGAATGTTGGAGATATTGTATTTTATTCAAGGGGGCGTGGTACGCCTTAAAAATAATAAAAAATTAGTATTACAGGTAGCTTTTCCATACACATTTTAACCGAGAAACCTGTAATATTAAAGAATTAATATTTTATTGTAAATTTGTGATATGTTTACTACCACACCTTTCGTTAATATTCATGGAGTTCGTTTTCGAGATCTATCATTCATGAAAATTCGAACTGATCTTCAGCCAACTCATCGAAACTAATCCGATCCTCTTGAACTCTGCCTGAACTATTGAGCTCACTTGACAAAAGATCTAAGACGTCAGTTGGGAGGGACTTTTTATACCCGTACTCAAAAAAGAGTTAAGGGGTATATTAGATTTGTGGTAAAAGTGGATGTGTGTAACGCAGAGAAGGAAAATTTTCCGACCCCATAAAGTATATATATTCTTGATCAGCATCAATAGCCGAGTCGATATAGTCATGTCTGTCTGTCCGTCCGTCTGTCCGTCTCGATGAGCGCCTGGATCTCAGAAACTATAAGAGCTAGCGAAACCAAATTTGGTTTCCAGACTTATGTGATATCACACTGCTACAAGTGTATTTCAGAATTTCGCCCCGCCCCCTTCCGTCCACACAAAGGACGAAAATCTGTGGCAGGCACATTTTTAAAGATACGATAAAACTAAAAACGCATTATCGTAGAGAAGGCCCATATCTACCAGACTGCCGAACCTGAATCAGATCGGATCATAATTATAGCCAGAATGAAGAAATTAATTTTCTGTTGCTTCCCCTGCCCCCTCCAGGGAAAATAAAGCAACTCATTTTCCTTCTCGCTCGCACACTCTGCCGCGTTCAGTGCGCGAGCAACCCCTAGCGGAGGAGATATAGAATCTAAATGGTACATGTAGAATATACATGTTAGATGTAGAATATACATAGTATATGTAGATGTAGATAACAGATGTAGCAAAAAATGTAAAATGTTTTTTTTTTTAAATTCTAAATAACACTACTCGACAAAATCGAACTTTTTTTCCTCAAGGATCCAAACCGACTTTTTCTGATAGATATGGGGATTTAAAATTTTTTAAAGAATTATGTTTTTTTTTCTATGGCAGAACTTTTTTTTGAAGAATTTTTGAAGTCTGGTATTTTTTTTTTTAAGCTTTTTTCAGAGGTAGCGCTTGTTTTTTTCACATAGCTCTAGTATCTTACGTCTGGTTGTAAAGAACTTTGCTATTTTGAAAAGATAATTAAAACAGCTAGAAGTTAAGCCTAAACACTTTGTGATTACAGCTTACCGTCTGGGAAATATAAAGCATTGAAATGCAAAGATGATGATTTTTGTGCGGTATTATTTACGAAATTTTGACTTTAAAAACTCAGGAAAAGTCGAAAAACAATTATATCCTGTGTCCTCTATTTTTTTGTGTATATGTACATTAAATTTGGCGTCGTTTACGGTATCGCTTATTAAAATCTATGGAGAGACTTTGGAGCTAAAATTCGTTAACCAAACCTAAAAAATGAAAAAATGAACAAAAAATACCTTTTGGAAGGTTGCGAGCTCAACTGCCCATTGGGAATTGGGATCGCGATCAGGTACCAAATGTACAACCTTTTTTCGTTTGCTTTGTTCCCAATTGGCAGATCTCCATAGATTTTAATAAGCGATACCTTAAACGACGCCAAATTAATGCACCTATATACAAAAAAATAGAGGACACAAGATATAATTTTTTTTCGACTTTTCCTGAGTTTTTAAAGTCAAAATTTCGTAAAAAATACCGCACAAAAATCATCATTTTTGCATTTCAATGCTTTATATTTCCCAGACGGTAAGCTGTAATCACAAAGTGTTTAGGCTTAACTTCTAGCTGTTTTAATTATCTTTTCAAAATAGCAAAGTTCTTTACAACCAGACGTGAGATACTAGAGCTATGTGAAAAAAACAAGCGCTACCTCTGAAAAAAGCTTTAAAAAAAATACCAGTTTTCAAAAATTCTTTAAAAAAAAGTTCTGCCATAGAAAAAAAAAAAATATCATCAAACCATTTCTAAGCCCCAAATCTTTAAGAAAAAGTTCGTTTTGTTCCTTGAGGAAAAATCGTGTTGACTAGTGTAATTATATGCTCAAAAATGTATATGCTGACTGAGTACGGGTATAAGTAGAGTCGCGTCCCCAGAAGCGACGCACACGTTCCTTCTCGTTTTTTTAATTTGTATGCGCCTATGAAGGTTAACTGATGAGATCACTGGATCTGATGTATCGATTGCTCTATGGAACACGTCTGTGAAGTTTTCTTTTCGGCTGCATTTTCTAGCATGATGAAGTCGATCAGATTTATAAATTTTATTTCGGCACTCAGCACCCTCCTCTGCAAATATTTTATGGACTGTCGCAGTCATTGGTAACCAAGGATATAGGTCAATAATAGTCTCCGCAGTATTAAAACAAAAGGTTTGAAACTTAGCCACATTTAATGGCAACTGACTTGAGAGACATATCAAGATTTTCCTTAGGTGTGTGATCAGCTTAACACCAATGCCAGTGATTTCTGCAAAGAGTTTCAGGTCAGTAAAGGCACGTCGAGCGGAATTGCCATTATTTGTGCTACCAAATCCACCAACTTTTGGTTGATCTACGATTAGAGACAGCTTCTTCCAAAACAAGCCTTGAATAATTCTTTTTCTTTCAAGTACAACTCTTTTATCATCTTGATCCGATATCTTCCATTTTCTTACGCTGCACTTATAGCCTGCGTGCAAAATGGACTCAATCCGTAGCTTAAATTACTCAGTACTGGCAGAAACTTTTTGCATTTGAAATTTTTATTATTTAGAAAATCCATTGGGTTAGCTCCACAAATCGGACATGCCTGCGTTGACTTGGTACCTGTCAATGCGTTCAGCACTTTGCCATCTAAAACAGTTAAGTATAGTCGGAACTTAATATAGACGGCTTTCCCATTGCTCAACATTATTTTGCACGATCGCAAGTTCAATATCGCGTTCTTTAAATCTTCATTTTCTTTTATTATTGCGTCTTTCGACTCTTTCATAAAAGCCAACTTTAAGGGGCGGCAAAAACGAATTGACTGCGTTGTCCTGTTGTTCCACAATATGTTGCTGGATGCATCAACGCATCTCAAAGGCGTTACTGTTGTGGCAAAAATGCTGGAATCGCTATTGAATGCATTCCCTCCAGAATATTTCTGGTTATAATTTGATTGGCCAGTGCTTCCATCAAATCTATAACTTAAGATAAGATCCGCCATCAACAAATTAGTGCCTTGCTTTTCCATTGCGCCCAAAACAACCTCTTCTTGTAGGCATACGATTCGCGCAGCTGTGTGCTCAAGCAAATTTTGTAGACTTACTTCTGCATTTATTTCAGTTACTGTTATACCATCTGGTCGGCACTCTCGTTTCGGTTCTGCAACTTTTTTGTAAAGGGGATATATATTTTTTGTTTGCTCCCTTATCGCACAATATTGCTGCTATGTCAAGCCTTGGTCTAAAATAAGTTCTAGTGCCTCGTTAGCAGAAATTTTTCTTTGAATACTGGCTGGCTTAAAGTCTTGGGAATCGATTTCGCCTTTTCCGGGGATATGGCCAACAGCTTTAAAACGTACGCAAGGTCAACTTGCCTGCGGTTTCGCGCAGCAGCGCTCGCTGCTTGAATCAAAAGCTTGACATTTCGTGTCTTAGATACTGAAAGATCAGTAGCTTCTTTTCGTTGCGTTCTATCACTTTTAAACATATAATGCAATGGTGGCCGGCCAACAGGTCCCAATTTTTGTGCATTTTGTCCGAAAACAAACGAGTTCAGCCAATCTTCATTCTTCCTTTCAAAGCGCTCTAGCTTTCTTTGGCCTTTGTTCCATTTTTATACCCGTACTCAAAAAAGAGTTAAGGGGTATATTAGATTTGTGGTAAAAGTGGATGTGTGTAACGCAGAGAAGGAAAATTTTCCGACCCCATAAAGTATATATATTCTTGATCAGCATCAATAGCCGAGTCGATATAGCTATGTCTGTCTGTCCGTCTGTCTGTCTGTCTGTCTGTCTGTCTGTCTGTCTGTCTGTCTGTCTGTCTGTCTGTCTGTCTGTCTCGATGAGCGCCTAGATCTCAGAGACTATAAGAGCTAGGGCAACCAAATTTGGTTTCCAGACTCATGTGATATCCCACTGCTACAAGTGTATTTCAAAATTTCGCCCCGCCCACTACCGCCCCCACAAAGAACGAAAATCTGTGGCAGGCACATTTTTAAAGATACGATAAAACTAAAAACGCAGTTTCGTGAGATGACCATATCTACCAGACTGCCGAATCTGAATCAGATCGGATCATAATTATAGCCAGAATGAAGAAATTAATTTTCAGTTGCTTCCCCTCCCCCTCCCGCCAACGACAACACAACTCATTTTCCTTCTCGCTCGCACACTCTGCAGCGTTCAGTGCGCGAGCAACCCCTAGCGGAGGAGATGTAGAATATGAATGGAACATGTACAATCTACATGTTAGATGTAGAATAGACATTGTATATGTAGATAGCAGATGTAGCAAAAAAAAGTGAAATGTAAAATTTTTTTTTTTTCTAAAATTCTAAAAAATCATAAGCTCAATAATGTATATACTGACTGAGTACGGGTATAAGTCGTGTCCCCAGAAACGACTCACACGTTCCTTCTCGTTTGATATTAAGTGGCAAATGCTTTTGGTTTTGCTCGCTAACTCGTCATCAGAAGAAGCGAGTTTCAGCAAATTCAAAACGGCGTCCTCTATTGCTGTTTTCGTACTTGCTGCGTGCCATACGGCAAACAACTCTGCGTTTGAAATCCTTATGTTTCTATCTAAAAGTAAAAATTGCATATTGTTGCGCAGCCCGGCGCAGATAACCATGATATAGATTTGAACAAGAATTGAATTTTCTACAAGATGCATTAAGTCATATGTGGTCACGAGGTGTCACTTTTTTTGTACGCCTCTTCAAAGACACATTTTTGTCACAAATTTATACTTGTTAAAAAATGAGTATTTAAACATAATTATGAGGGTAATTTTTACAGTTCAAACTCATAAACATATATTACATACCTGTCTGAATCGAACCCATTGTAAAGAAAGCACTTAAATTGATGAATTAATAGTTTTATAACCCTTTTTACCAGACGAAAAAATAATTTTTTGCACCAACATTCGCCTATTGATAGCAAACAGCTGACTTTAACAGCTGTTCATTTAACAGTGGCGCACACTGTTAACTTTTTTTTTGCGTAACATTAAATATCAATGTTATTCGGATATATAAGGTCTACAAATATATTATTTTAACTACTTTTGAAAAATGGGTTTTGGCCAGAAAAAGTGGTCAAAGTTCCCATAGTGCATTGGAAAGAGAAGGAGATGGCAGAAGCTATAGCAGGAACGTCGCGCCAGAGTGCAAACGAGATGGAAAATGTTGGGAATATGGCAAACAAAGATGAGGACAAAATTGATCGGACGAAAAAGCTGCTAAGTTTAAAAGGGCTAGCTGATGAGAAACGAGAAGTCCAAGTGAAAGTCGCTCCAGATAATTTCGGAAAAGTTGTGAATGAGTTTGATGGCAAATCGGCAAATGCCGACGCATATGAGCTTACTGAAAAGCAAAAGTATGTGCATGCCAGAGGAAAGATGATCGGTGCAGCTAAACTTTTTTTAGAATCTGAAAGCGTGTGCACCTATGAGGAGCTCAAATTCGTATTATTGGAGGAATTTACATTTAGCTACAATAGTGCAGACATTCATCAACAGCTGCAAGAAAGAAAGAAGAAGAGTAATGAGTCGCTGCACGAATACTTGCTGCAGATGAGAAAAATAGCTGCAGTTGGACATGTTGAAGACGTGGCTGTCATAAGCCATATTGTAAACGGTTTAGATATAAGAAACGAGTACAAGTATGCCATGTATCGATGTAAATCATTTGAAGCCTTGAAAGAAGAGTTCGATATCTACGAGCGTTTGAACATACCGGAGAAGAATGGCAATAAAGAACAACATAAACCGAATTATAAACAGCAAAGTGGGTCAGGCGGTAAAAAAGAATACTGCTATAATTGTGGATCATGAGAGCACAAGCGCAAAGATTGTAAAGCCGAAACGAAATGTTTTAAGTGTAATCAGAATGGTCACATTTCACGTAACTGTCCATATGAAGCCGATAATGTTGATACAGTACGAGTTGTTTCAGATCGCAATCGCATGAAAAAAATTCAGATAAATGGCATTGAAGTCGACTGTCTTGTAGATACAGGTTCAGATGTAACCATAATCAAAGAAAATGTGTTAAAGAGAATGAAAAACGTTGAACTTTTAAAATGCAAAACTACGTTGCGCGGTCTTGGCCATATAACAACTAAGCCTGTTGGATACTTTAATGCATAGATTACGGTGGATAAGCTGCAGACTAACCAGAAGTTTCTAGTCGTACCCAGTAACCAAATTGATTTCGAATCACTGTTGGGACACGATTTCATCAAAAAGTTTCGTTTCGTCGCTGATATGAAAGGATCCCAAGTCGATAGATAAGTATGCTCTCATATATAATGTCACTGAAGAGTCATCCTCTGTAGCTCCACCGCAATATCGCACAGACGTTGAACAGATGATAAAGAGCAGTTACCAGATGCCCACAGAAGTTCCAAAGCAGTGCCCAATTCAACTGCAAATAGTTCCCGACAGAGTTATCAAGCCGTTTCATCACTCTCCGAGTCGTTTATCCACAGACGAAGCCAGCGCTGTGAAGAAGCAAGTAGAAGAATGGATCGAGAAAGGAATCGTACGCAAGTCATCTTCAAATGTGGCAAGCCGAGTTGTTGTCGTGAAGAAGAAAGATGGTACACTTCTAGTTTGTGTAGACTACAGGAAATTGAACAGCATGGTATTGATGGACTGTTTCCCAGTCCCGATCATGGAGGAAGTCTTGGAAAAGCTGGAGTCTGCTAAGTGGTTTACCATAATGGACCTTGAAAATGGATTTTTCCATGTTCCAATCAAAGAGCAGAGCAAGTCGTATACGGCCTTCGTCACAAAAGAGGGATTATTCGAGTTTAATAAAGCGCTTTTCGGATCTGAGAACTCGCCAGCTGCGTTTATTCGGTTTGTAAACTATATTTTTCAAGAATTAATCAACTCTGATGTTATGCAGCTTTATATGGACGACATTATTGTTTACGCCGCGTCGCCCGAGCTTTGCATGAAGAAAACGAAATTGGTTCTAAATACAGCTGCGCAATTTGGCCTAAAGATCAAGTGGAAGAAATGTAGCTTCATGCAGCCCCGCATTAACTTTCTTGGCCATATTATTGAGGACGGGAAAATCTGGCCCGGCAAAGAGACGACAGCAGCAGTTAGTCGGTTTGCTACGCCGAAGGATATCAAAGCAGTTCAAGCGTTTCTGGGACTCACAGGCTTATTTAGAAAGTTCACTCCTCGGTACGCACAAGTTGCACGGCCGCTCACGAATCTACTCAAGAAAGAAGTAGTTTTCAACATTGGCGAAGCAGAACAGCAGTCGCTAAACACCTTAAAGAAGCTTCTTGTAATTGCACCTGTATCACATATCTACTCACGAGAAGCGCCAACGGAACTCCACACGGATGCGTCCAAGGAAGGTTTCGGAGCTGTATTGTTGCAGCAGTTTGATGGCAGTTTCCATCCCGTCTACTACTGGAGTAAAAAGACTACAGAAGCTGAATCCAAACGTCACAGCTACTATTTGGAGGTCAAAGCAGCATACCTCGCACTCAAGAAGTTTCGTCACTACGGAGTTGACAACTCGGATAAAGAAGGCGCAGCAGAATGACGATTTCATAAAAGTCACAGTAGAGATCCTGAAGCAGCACCCATACCAAGACTACAAGCTAAAAGGAGGTCTTCTCGTCAAAGTTATGAATGGCAATGACGTATTGGTTGTCCCAAAGCTGATGGAAAGGGAAATCATTCAAGGATCGCACGAAGTTGGTCATTTCTCCACAGCGAAGACGATGCACTCAATTCAGCAGAAATACTGGATCCCGCATCTTGAAAGGAAAGTTGCAAATGTTATTGCTAATTGTATCTGTTGTATCATTGTATCTTCATTGTATTGACAAGGGTGACACGCCACTACACACACTGCACGTTGATCATTTGGGCCCAATGGACGCGACAGCCAAGCAATATAAATACATTTTTGCTGCGGTGGATGCATTCTCCAAGTTCGTCTGGCTGTTTCCAACCAAGTCAACGGGATACGAAGAAGTTGTGAAGAGGCTGACAGATTGGTCATTTGTGTTTGGCTTTCCCAAACGCATAGTCAGCGATAGAGGAGCAGCGCTTACATCCAACGCATTTAGCGAGTTTCTCAACGAGAATAAAGTCGAACATGTGTGGACAACGACAGGTGTGGCGAGAGGCAACGGACAGATTGAACGGGTGAACCGTTCAATTTTGGGCATAATCGCTAAGTTGTCGGTTCAGGAGTCTTCGAAGTGGTACAAGTATGTGCCACAGGTCCAGATGGTGATTAATTCGCATATTCATTCAACATTGAAGTCGTCGCCATTCGAGGTCATGTTTGGGACTAAGATACATAGCCAAGCTGAGGGTCGACTCAACGAGGAGTTGGTTGCGCAGTTTAACAACGCGCGCCAAGAGCTGCGTAACCAAGCGAGACACAACATCGAGCAGGCACAAGAGGTCTACAAGCGCAATTACGATAAAAAACGTCGAGCTGAGCACGGCTACAGAACGGGAGATATGGTGGCAATCAAGAGGACGCAGTTCGTCGCAGGTCGCAAGTTGGCCTGCGAGTATCTAGGCCCATATGAAGTCACCAATGTAAAACGTAACGGTCGCTATGACGTCAGAAAGGTGGCAAACGTTGAAGGGCCGAACATCACAGCAACGAGTAGTGACAACATGAAGCTATGGCGTTTTATATCCGAAAACGATGAGATATTATCATCTGGGACAGATGAAGATGAGCAGGAGGGCCGAATGTAAAGAGTAAGGGTATCAAGCGGATAAGACATGACATTAATTTTAAGATACTATCGGTAAGATGTACCGATATAAGGTAGAAGGCGATAGCGCAAGGCGATAGGAGGAAGTCGATAGTCAGAGTCGGTTTTTGGAAGCAGCAGCGGAAAGTTGTACGGGACCTATTTTCTAAATCATGTAATCTCTAACTGTATTTGAACTATAATCATAATAAACAATTATATATTATAAATCTTACATATATGTTCAAGAATGAGCTCCTGCACCCGCTGCTTTGACGACGATTTCCTGGCATAGGTACAATATTTTATTGCAAAGATTCCTTTGCCACAAGGGCAGCCTCACGTGCAGCTTCCTGTTTCCGGATGCATGAAGCTTTTAAAACGAGCATAGGAATCAATCAAATCGGATCACTTTTCACACTTTCTAGGACACAAGTTGTGCCAGCCGGTAACTTATTTCAATATGCATGAGGCATCTGGGCCACTCTGCTGTGGAAAAGCAGAGGAAGGTTGCTTCGACTCGTGTGGCATACAGCTCTAATGACTGAACTAATTTAGAAAGCAACTTCAAAGGAATGACTGGTATTGGCCAGGGCTAATTGTGAGTCCAACTAACGTTGCACAACTCTAATATGGCATGAGAAGGTCATATTAGTTTCAAAGCTACTGCCACCAAAACGCCTCTCTGCAAGCTGAGCCGCACGGGTGCCGTGGTCGAAACAGACTCGGACCTGGAGAGCATGCTCAGCTTAAGCAGAAGGGAAGAACAGAGCCTTCTCCGCTCGCCTGAACCAGGTACCAGATCCCTGCGTAGGGAAGGGCCGAAGCGTTCTAGAGAGGGGATGAAGGCTAAGGCCCAATACAAGGCGGCCCTCAAAATCCAAAGCCGGCTACAAGGCAAAGAGGACATCTCCCAAGAGGAGAAGTCCAAACTAGCCTGGGCTGAGCAAAAGGTAGAAGAGGAGCGTCTTTACTACGCGCAGCTGCCTCAGATTAAGGCGACGAAGGGCGAATTCGCCAATAAGGTTGAGGAGCTGATGGCCACCAAAAGGCAATGCTCGATCGAGAGTGCCAAGGATACTCCGGCGGGCAAGCGGCAACGCGGGTCCAAGGTGGTTATCCCTCAACCTACGACGAAGAAGCCCAAGCAGAAGGCCAAGTTGAGTGACATGTCCAAGAGACACCTCATCGTGGCCCTAATCGACCGCAGCGAGGAAAATGGGAAGATGACGGCGGCGCAGTGGGAACAGGTCCACGCCCAGCTGGTGGAATCCCTTTTCGCGCGAATGGAGGACGCGCCGGACGCTCCCATGCCCACCTTCGACGGTGCGTGATGGCTGAACGGGGTGAAGATCCTCAAGTGCAACGAGGGTGCCCCTTAAAATGATTTTTGCCGTAGCTGTATAGACGGAGAAGAGGAAGAAACGGTGTAACACCTGTTCTGTTCCAGCCCGGCTCTCAGTAGGAGAAGGCTACAACAATTGAGATCGCCCTTCATAGCTGACATTTCAGAAATGTCCAAAATCTGTCGCAGAAAGGTTGCAAACTTTATAAACGCATCCAGATGGAATAACTGCTGACTTCGCGTCTCCCATTGCAGAAAAGATTCCAAGTGATATCACAACGGGCCGAAACCGGCCCACGTGTGTCGGGCCTGACAGCCGCTTTAACCTAACCTAACATAGCCAAAGAAACATATAAGAACTAATCAACTAATCAGAATCAATGCAGTGGTACAGTTAATGAAGCTTAAGGCCTCTTAAACCTAAAGCAAAATATTTAAGAAAATAATCGAACTTTACTTAAAAAATGGTCAAATACTACAGAACAACAAACCCTAGAGTTGAGTTTCAACCACCATTCGAAATAGACTTTATTTAAAGCCACCGAAAATATCCCCATTCCATCCTAAATATTTATAAAAATTCATTTGGAATTTCCGTTGAGTTTTCCTGGCTTTGCCCTCAGGTCAAAAGCACTTAACACACTTTCACCTACACTACACCTCCATCTATATCGCTATCTGTTTCTGCCTCTACACTGGCTTTGAAAAGTTTTTAGCGAGTTCAAATTTCCATTTTAATTTGGGTCATTGGGGATTTACAGGGTGCGAAACTTTTATCAGAAAAAATGTTGAAAGTTTGTTGAGTGGCAGGTTCAATTTTATACATCCTATTAGAGATTTTTCGGACTGTCCGGTGGATCACATTAACATTAGTATTTACATAAAAATGTTAACTGTCTGCTGGGATTGTTTGTCTGCTAAATATATGTACTCTGTGGCAGAGAGTACCTTTAACATTGATTTAATGTAAATTAAATATGAGTGATAAACATGACGTAGTTTTGGGATATGTTTATAATATGATTTTGTGGTCAGATTTTTTTTCCCCGAGATCACTCGCCAACGTATCTCGTATTGACAGGGATACTCCGCCATTTGCTCTCCACTGAAAAACCTTGCCGTTAAATTGAAAAATATTTACCAGACATTTTTTATTTTATTTGAAAATAGCGCTTTCATCACATTTCAAATTAATATAACACAAAATAATAAACTTTAAATATTTTTTTGTCTTCTGTTGGTCCAAAATTTTTTCAGACGTCCATACTTTGGAGCACCTACTCCTTCCTTCTCCACACTTCACTTCATCAATCCCGAGCTGTGAATAGGGACTTGAAAACCTGAAATTATCGAATTTAATAAATAAGAGTGGTTTTTTTCTTGTGCAATATATACCTTTTTGCAACCGAGATTTCCTGCACCAAGACAACGATCAAGGCAATCATCGTTGCAGATAAATGGCTGATTTTAGCACGATAGCATCATACAGCACAGTGTGCCGCAGCAAGCTACGGCTAAAACGGGGTGAGGTCCAGGTCTATCATATACAGCAGATAAAGAAAACCTGAAAATGAAAACTATATTTCGATCAAATTTAGTGCACTTAAAGAATATTCGTTTCTTGCCACTGACGGGTATAGAATTAATCAGTCGGTTCGGTGAACTAATGCATTTTTTCATCTATTTTTGTGGGAGTGTTTCAGTAGTACCGAAATTAATTGCCTTAAATAAATATTAATATTTTAGTATCAGCGAGAACCGAAAATACCCCGAACCTCCTCGCAACGACGAAGACTAAAAGCGAACATGAATGAGTACAGAAAGGTAACTTAAGCTTTTTAGCCGGACAGGGATTTTTTATTTTTTAAAAACCTTCGCAAAGGAAATTAACTGAAGAGTATTTACGACTACTATTATCTTCAACTGACATTCTAATATTTTGTTTACCTAGGTTTCCAGTCTGGCACGTTTTTGATGGTATGAGATGGAGCCTTGAGGGCTACATTAAATTTAATGCTCAAATTTATTTTTCTCGCCCACCAGTCGGAACTTCGATTTTCTCTTTAAGGGATTTATATTGCATATTCCCAGGGATGGAGTTGGCACACTCATCGTCATAATCCCGAAAACCGTTTAAGTGGAGAAACTTGAACCGGTACTCATTTGGGGAATGGGTTAGTTAGCGGTCAACTGCTGGCAAGTGGGTTAGACCTACTCTCTTACATTTTAATAGAAGGAAATTTAATAAAGTTAATAACAAAATAATTGTATAACTTTAACTCCATAACCCCATTAAAATATGTCAATATTTGGGGAAGCATGCTTGGTCATCAGATGTGCGCTTGACTTGCCACAAATTTTGGCATGCCTCTGCTGGCCATCCTCTGTACTGTGTCCTTTATCACGGCCTTCCAGTGAGTTTCTAGGATTTGTGACCACATACTCTTCGCATGTTTGGGACAAAAACTACAAAAAATCCGCCTGGAACATGCTCTGAAAATTCTGTTTAAGTTGTGACAACAGCAACCTTCCTGCCACACGATATACCCACTTAGCAACCCTTACAATGAACAGGAAAAGCCATTGTTCCGCTAGGCATAAACTCTTTTTCCCCATTGCACTTTTTCCTCTTGTTAAGCTTTAACGCAGTCGTGTGTGGTTTGTAAATATTTTCACCTTTTCTGGGGCCTAAAGATTTGTGAGGCGGCTAGATTCAGTTCTGTTTGTTTCAGTTTGGTTCGGTTCGGTTCAGTTTTGAAATTTGTTTTTACGGTCTAAAAACCGTACCATAGCTCGTAGTGTCTAACGAGCGGTTAAACGTTGAGCAGATGGAAAATTCTCAAATTATCAGTGATATATATTTTTTGATGGAATAAAAAACTAAACCCCAAGCTAATTGCAGTTCATATATGGGTTTCGATTGTCTGATTGCGGTGGGAAGAGACAGGAAGGGGAATAAAGAACAAAACCTAGTTTTTATACCCCATCAGATTCGTATGAGAAGGGTTCCTACTGAAATGATACTAAAATGGGATAAAAGGTAATACAAAAATAGGCATACAGAAAATTATAGTTCTTCGAAAATGTACAACTATCGAACACCAAATTAATGATAATAAATCCACTGTTATCATATTATCATATGACAGACTATATATATTTTAGAATATATTTATGTACTAGTAAAATCTTAAGCTAATTACGGAATTGTCACGACTCTGAACCATTATTTTTGCTATAGATACTATAGATACCAAATGATGTTCCTTATAGGGTTCCAAATGATTCCCCATCATACTTCAGTCCAAAATTATGAATCATCCATGTAGTTTCCTTAAAAATTTTTTTTCCCTAGTGACCAAGATGCAATATATTTTATTTCCTGGCTCCGTGAGGCATCAACTACTCACTTCCGGCGCTTACAGCACCCTCCCGAGCACCGACAGCAAACAATGACCGACAGCCGCAACTACTGTAAAATGATTTTGACTCAAAAACAGAAGGGAGAGGAGGCCAACTGGGTGTGTTGTGTCCGAGAAGAATGACAGACAGGTGATAGATAACACCCACACCCAGGCACCATCTACTTCTCTAAAGGAAGAAAACAAAATGAAATCTGCCCGCAGCTGAATACCAATAACGTGCTGCTGGTGCGAGTTTCGGGGTATGCTGAGGACAGTTACCAACTGAAGTTTCCTATTATCTATATGCATTTATCTGGAATGTCTGAACTGTCTGCCGGCCTGTCACCTGTCGCCTGCCGACGATACTGACTAAAACAAAATCTGCACAATTTCCTCTGTTCAATGGCAACTGTTTCAAAGGCGTGAGAATAATAGAAAAACTAAAAATGAAAGGCTTTTTTTTTGGAAATCCAATTTTTTTTTTAACATATTTGACTGACGATGAAACAGTCGCTGATGGCTTGTTGTGTCCTTTTTAGTAACTATGCAAATTTAATGATATTTATTCTGAGAACAGGATTAGGTTTTATCACCAAAAGTTGCACACGAAGTATACGTGTACAGTGTACACCCGTAACTCTCACTAAGATACCTTTAACTTTACTCCAGTAAATTTAAGTACCCACTTATTGTCGATAAGTATTGAAATTTTGACATCCGCCTTCAAATGCTCTTTGAAATTCATTAAAAATCTTTTCTCAGAAGTTTCTCTTGAAAATTCCTTTTCTTTATTTTGCTTATATTAAAATCAATATCCATTGCTTATCATTCAATATAAAAATGGGCAAATGTCTGCCCATAGCACTAATAGAACCACTGCACGAATTTCCCATGGTTACGCAATTTATAATTTAGTTGAGCAATTAAACACTGGGCATAAATGACCCAGAGCTAGCTAAGCGAATTGCCCAACGATGATGATAATAATGATGCTGACACTAAGTCAATGATTTTGCATTGCCACTGAGCTAAGGATAATTGTGCAAGCTGTTAGGCCAGGCCCAAGGATTCACTTTAATAAATAGTTCATATGCATTTGGTTTGGCTTCCACGAACTGGCTGCTGCCCTAATTACCATATCTAAGGCCTAATGAGCAAAATTAAAATAACACACAGATGCACAGAGCACACCCAAACAAATGGATATAAATTAGTTGCATTTAAATTGCCCATGCCCCATGCTCTCTAAGATATTTATCCTAGTGTTGTGGATGCTTGTGGGAAGTTCCTTGCATTTGTTGGTCCTGGCATCCATAGAATCAATTGAATGTTGGACCCTTGCATTTAAGCCATTAACAATTAATTGTAGATTAAAATATACCTTTGACTTCGTTTTGTGGTCCTGGTATTTGACACTCGATATGAATATTATTTTACGAGAAGCTTGCAAATGCATTTTGTGGCTTCAAGATAAACATTTTCATTTCGAAATTCCCTTGAAAGCAAATATTATTTTAAGCAATTTCCTTCGCACATCTAAATGCAATTTCTACATGTTGTTCGCTTTGGAATTTCGTGAAATGCCTTTCGAGTTCTTGTGTCATGCCGGAGCAGACGTGCCCCATCCAATAGACATGTCGCCAGTTGAGGAGGCAAGGAAGGAAGTATTCGCCAGACAGCACAGGAGGAGGCTTTTCCCACAGACTCGGGCCTAAATGCAGGGTTTGCTTCCTTTTTTGATGCATCGCTTGTCCTTTTTTTATTTTCCTTATTTTTATACTTTTGCCAGCCATATCACATGCCCGCGTACTAAGAGAGAGCCTAGAATGCGTGCCTGACATAACAATGCTCGTGTCTTCATAACCAAGTGTTTACGTACTGCGCAGATACGTGGATGGTTTATGGTTAGATTTTCAAAGAAAAATAAATGAAATAAAATGAAAAATAAATAAACTAAAGCAAGAAATAGGCAAAGCGAAAAGGAAAAACAATAAAATGCTTTTGTGATCCTTTGATTTGATTACGAAAGCATTTTTGTCGTGCCCTAAGTGATTGCTAAATTATTTGGCAGGTTTTTTTTAACTTTGCCTTTGGCTTTAGAAAGTGCTTATACGTTTAGATATATTTATTTTATTTTATTTTATCTTGTCTTTATTCTGTTGCTTGTATGTCTAGAGAGCACAGCTATGTTTGTTCAAGATTTGGGGAACACACATCCCGGAAAGCTATTGAGGATTCCAACCACTTAGGGATCGCTTTTTCAGACTACATTTCGTTTGCATTTAATCCGACATACTTTACCTTGGAGTCTTAACTGGGTAAGCCGCTGGGGTTAACTGAGAAACAAGGGCAAGCAACTAGCAGACAATTACCTCTGTACGAAGGGATTGTTATTAAAAAAATTCTTGCCATTGCTAACATATTTGTGGCATAACTGAGCGGGCTATAAAAAAAACAAGAGAAAGGAAGTGTACATAATTCGTAAAAGAGCTCCACTCGGGTCATGAGGTTGCTTTTGCCTGCTTTATGTCAGGTAAAAATTTCAAGAATGCGGCCATAAAGATTACGCGAATAAAAACTAAGAGAAACTGAGAAAAAGCACTTGTTGGTTGTTGAAGGGAAAATGGAAACACGAAAGGCTTAAATCAACTGAAAATGCTGTACAAGTGGCCAGTCCGGCCAAAGGATAATAGACAAAGGATGAAAAAACTGGAAAGAACAAAGTACAGCAAGCGATTATAAAGTCACGTTATTTGAAAGAGAGTACTTTAAAGTTTATCCATTCTTATTTTCTTCCTGAGACTCGCTATTTGTGGAAGAGCGAGAATATATTCTAGGAGTATTTGTATATCTCCTTACAATTCTTAACCGTAGAGTCTTTGTGTGGATCAGTTTGGGCTTTACTTTTTGAGCCACGTCACAAATGACAGCAACAAGGATTCTCCGTTTCCGTTGGCTGCTTACAAACATGATTATGTCAGTGATGTGGCGTGTGAAATGCAACTGGATAAATAACGGCACTAGTTGACAGCTGGATCTGCTCCACGGTCTCAATATATATAGATAGCATTCATTACATTAGAAGAAATTTCTAATATTAAAAAGCTGCTAATACACGGAATGTTTTTTGAACCGACGGCATTTGGCATTTTCGTGCAAGGAAATCACATTTTTGAAAAATTTATTTCCCTGCCACAAATTTAAGTTCATGCTGTAAAAAAATGTGCTACGAGGCGGGCGGAGCGTATTTTCTTTTCCGGTTGGGGGGCGGAGCTATAATGAAGGCAGCAGCCTAACTTGGTACCCGTCCTATTCCGTAAAAATATAACACTCAATTTAACTTTTAATTCTCCAGTTTTTTCCAATTTTATTGGCACATAACCTTCGTGCTTAATCTTTTGTCCATCTTCTTTCGAAGTCATATCTTTGGTATCGACATTTTCTTTGATACCTAAAACGTACATTTTTACGTCAGAGTCCCGATGCGAATAGCAAAATAAAGCAATAATAAAGAAGCTCCGATAAAAAACGCATAGATAGATTTACTTAAAATGCATTTACCATCCAAAGTTTTCGAGTATGAGGAGTATGTACGTAGATGAATTGGGGAACAAGCACTCCCAAAAAGAAGAGAACCCCAACATTTATTTATACAGTTTTCGAAAGGGCATCAAAACTTGGAAATAAACTTCTATTCGTATTTTTCTCGGTGACTTCGTTTGCATTTACGTTGCTGACGTTGGCTTAAAGTTTAGCTTAACTTTTCTGAGCTGTCTTTCTTGGTTGGTTATATGCTGAGGAAACTGACTTATAAGATGCTCGGTTGACTTAGCTAAGCAACTACAGTAGCTGCAAACGAATGGAACCTAAAAAAAAGGGAAAACCTATTTGGCTTTTTATGTCGAAGACACCCAGAAAAACAAGTTTGACATCGATGTGACATCAGAAACAAATATGTATAACCACAATAACAAATCCAACTTTAAACTAAAACTTGTGTCAATCCAAAAGCTGTAAACAAATTGAGTCCGGGACACCCACAGACTTAAAAATATTTTAATTCTTACCTTTTTTGCATGTTAAGCATGTTAAAACAATCCAGACCATGAAATTTCTACAAGACTAAAATATGTGCAAGAGCATGCTCTGCAGGAAATGTACTTTTTAATGGTTTTAATGCCTTATTTAATAGGGAAAGCATTCCCCTAACATATATTTAAAATTATATATTTTTTAAATTAAAAAAAAATTATATAAATAATCTGATTATAGTGAGAGAATGTGAGAACAGCACCACGAAGATATAAGATACCGAGTTTCAAACTACCAGCAATTGGTGGAACGACACTCGAGTTATCGAGCGAAGCCAAGTATCTTGGTGTCATCCTAGACTCCAAACTCTCTTGTAAGAGAAACACGGAGGAAAGGAAGAAAAATGCAATGGCAGCTTTCTTCACCTGTAGGAAGACTTTTGGACGAATATGGGGCTTACAGCCGCACATCATCCATTGAATGTATACAGCGGTAATAAGCCCCATCCTGACATACGGAGGCATGGTATGGTGGGAAGCGGTTAGCACCAAATCCCACCTGGAGAACCTCCGTAGAGCCCAACGGACAGCTTGCCTTGGGGTCACCGGATCGTCAAATCCACAGGCAGCTCTGGACACCATGCTAGACCTGGAACCGATAGACCTCCATCTTAAGTGCAAGGCTGAGACAAGTGCCGCTAGGCTATTAGCCGCGCAGTTCTTCAAGCCGTCGCCTTGTGGTCACGCCACTATATTCCGTGAGGAGGAAAATGGAACGGCAGGGTTTAGTGAATACTGTGTTTCGGAGTTCTCATGGAAAAGAAACTTTAAAGGACACATACCGAACAGGGAGAAATAGAAGAGTAACACTGTCCTTGGGCAGAACGAGCTCTCCATTTTCACCGACGCGTCACAGACGGCCGAAGGGACAGGAACTGGAATCTTCTCTGAGGAACTAGCAAGCAACATATCTCTAAGACTACCAGACTGGTGCAGTGTATTTCAGGCGGAGATATATGCAGTCTGGCAAGCGGCTAATCTGGTATACACCTTGGAGATACCTCCGAGGAACATAGCAATCTGCGTTGACAGTCAAGCTGATATTAAAGCCCCGGTATCCTGCAGGACCACAAGCAGACTCGTACGTGATACGGTGGACGCACTAAACCAGATTTACGCACCGTGCTCCATGCTTCAGATGTGGGTTTTGTACCATAACAAAAGGTATTTTGAGTTTGAGAAGATATTTGTAATCCTTAATTGAATCCTTGAAAATATTTCGGAATATAAGTAACTGCAATAAACGCTATTTCTTGAATCTTTAGAACATAGCTCTAAACATACCCATACTACCATTTTGAACGTCTTTTTTATGTTTCTAGAGCTAGCTAGAGCTTTCAAAGGTTTCAGTTTTGTACATTCCTTTTCCTTTTTGACGTTTTTGCCTGCTTGTCGCGTCACGCCGCTATTTGATTTATTTTGTTAGTTTTTGAAGTCTAGTGTAAGATAGTTTATGGCGAAGCGGGAGCGCAATATAGCTCTCTGTCGATCTTGACGAATTCGCCCCGGCCGCCCCAAGTGGTTTATATTAAATAATTAATATAACGTAGGAAAAGGGCGCCCTCTGCGTCCCGCCTATTCTTATTTTTAGCCGCCAACTCGGTTTGCAACCTCTCCCCTTGACACAACCTCTTCCTTCTCCACATCTGTCTTTAGCTTGCGAATTTTTTCAGGTATTTTTTTCATGTCCACATTCCGTGAAAATTATCTCAACTTGCTGGCCATTGCCGACAGCTTCAAGAAGGATTCAATTCAATTTTCGCTGTGTTCGTTAGTTTGCATATTTCTTTGGCTTATATTTTAATTTCCGCTCTTTTCCCACTTGGGCCACTGGGAAGAAAATACATTTAATTTTTCCCTCAGGCTTTTCACCAATTTAACTGGCAAGCGTACACACTTAGAGCAGAGGGTTACATGTTACCACTTGCAGTACACCCAAAGAAGCAGCCTGCGGGTCACTGCACTTAAACTTTACACAAAACTGAGAAGACAAAGGCGCAAAAAAATTTGTCTTGCCGAGAGGTACCGAGTTTGGAAATACACTTTACTGAGGGAAAACCTGAATATATAAAATGCAGTAATTGAAATTGAAAAATTTATACAAATTTATGTGTTCAAATACAAATGTTTCTTCTCTTTTGGGTCTCCAAGGAATTGTCTCCTAAGCAACGTAAATAAAAAGCTTCTAAAGTATATATTTTAGGAGTAAAATATATTTTAAAGTTTCAATTTAGTAGATTAAAAATCAAAAAACCATTTTTGAATTGATTGAAAGCCAGGAGCCTATCAAGTACTGTGTACACTATTTTTCTTAACATCTAATCACAGATGTAAAGATTAGCAGTTCTGTATTAAAAATCCTATTACTTAAATATACACATACTTGTATGCCTTAAAGACTCAGAAAAACCCCTTTCTATCCATTACAAAACTTCTGGTAAAATGACCCCCTTGCCAGGGTATCAAAACACTTTACGGCACCAAGTGCCACTGAAAAATGTGGAAAAATGTGATAAAATACCCAGAGTAGAAACGCAAAAAAAAAAAGGAAAGGCACATAAGGCAGAGGAGGAAAAAGAGGAAAGTTTCGACTTTTACGAATATTACTTATCCGTCTCGACGAGTTTTGTTTGCTGCATATGCCGTCCAAAGTGCTCGTACTCCCCGCCTGATGGCGCCTGGGCCGTTTGATTTGGCCATTATGTAAGCTGCACACACAAAAAGGAGAGGAGGTGAAAAGAACGAACGAATGAGTGCGTGGCAGAGTGTGAGAAAAGTATGTTTGCTCGATGATAAAAAGTCATTGGCGTTTATTTGCAACGCAAAATGGTGCAGGACTCAAATGTTCAAGAGGGATTGAGTTTAAAAGGGAACAGCGATTTCTGACGAAAGGGTTTCGGGATACGGTTTCGGGGTGCAATTAATGCAGCGACGGCCCCTATTAATTAGCGCACTTAAAAGTCGATTTACACTCCATGTCACTGTGAAACTCAATGCGACATTGAAAACATCTGAATGAATGAGTAAGAGTAGTTTCAGTTTCTGTGTAGTTGCGAGGTATTTATTGGCGGAAAGGGTTTATGTTATTAGCGTGGATATTAGTAACAGACAGAAGAAATCTTTGACTCAGGAGTAAAACACAATTTATGCTACACTACAACGACAGAAGTTGATTATGTGGTTTTCTAACTAAATATTTCTGCAAAGCTTTCAATGAAATTTCTTAAGAATGAAAATGTAAATAAATCGAACCAGTAGAATAATTAATAGGAAATTCCAACTTTAAATTTATTCCAATCCACTATTAATATACGATGGAATGACCAAAAATACAAAGACAAAGCATATTAAAATATCATAAAAACACGATTACCATTAGGCTTGAAAATTTATTATTTTTTTTGGTCATCCCTTAATTCCATCACACACTTTAAAATAAATTGAAAATAAATGCTCCAAAATAAGAAAAACAAATATATGTATAAATGTACGTGTATTTATTGACAGAGATTTCACTCTTCAACGCGTCCGTTCAATGATATGTATAAAATAATATATTGTAACGAGAAGGAACGTGCGAGTCGCTTCTGGGGACGCGACTCTACTTATACCCGTACTCAGTCAGTATATACATTTTTGATCTTATGATTTTTTAGAATTTTAGAAAAAAAAAAAATTTTACATTTGACATTTTTTTGCTACATCTGATATCTACATCTACATCTACAATGTATATTCTACATCTAACATGTAGATTTTACAATGTACATGTTCCATTTAGATTCTACATCTCCTCCGCTAGGGGTTGCTCGCGCACTGAACGCGGCAGAGTGTGCGAGCGAGAAGGAAAATAAGTTGCGTTGTCGTTTGCGGGAGGGTGGACAGGGGAAGCAACTGAAAATTAATTTCTTCATTCTGGCTATAATTATGATCCGATCTGATTTAGATTCGGCAATCTGGTAGATATGGGCATTCTCTACGATACTGCGTTTTTAGTTTTATCGTATCATTAAAAATGTGCCTGCCACAGATTTTCGTCCTTTGTGGGGGCGGAAAGGGGCGGGGCGAAATTTTGAAATACACTTGTAGCAGTGTGATATCACATGAGTGTGGAAACCAAATTTGGTTACCCTAGCTTATATAGTCTCTGAGATCTAGGCGCTCAACAAGACGGACAGACAGACAGACGGACAGACGGACAGACAGACATGGCTCTATCGACTCGGCTATTGATGCTGATCAAGAATATATATACTTTATGGGGTCGGAAACGTTTCCTTCTCTGCGTTACACACATCCACTTTTACCACAAATCTAATATACCCCTTAACTCTTTTTTGAGTACGGGTATAAAAAGAGAAATCATATATATAGGCCTTTTTTTACGAATTGAGTGTCCATGAAAATGATTTTTATCCGCGTCGTTTGGCACATAATCATTTGTTTTGCCACTCTGCGGTTAATTCAATTTCAAAAATACAAAAATTAAAATATAAATGTTCGGATGAATATATATTTTCAATCAAAAGCCAAGTGCGAAATACAATTGCTTGTGGATGCGTATGCGGATGATAAATATATTAATCATACGACCCATTGGCCAAGATTATTTAATTTTAATTATTTAATGGGCTACGATTTTACGGGACCTTGAATTTTTCTCGTCGGTCGAAAACAGATCATAGTGAAAAGCCAAAATTAAGTAAATTACTTTCAACTTGATTTGTTCTTCGTCCATATTTATAAATGTTAAAATGTGCCTTAAACAAAGAGAGCGCTAAATGCACGGCAACACGCTTCGGCCTATTGAAGGAAAGCTGAAAAGATGGCAAACGGGCGAAAGGTGTGGGCAATGTGCCAAAAAAAAGTGAGTAAAAATACTGTATCAGGCAGGCTCTTAACATTCACTTTGCGTTTTACTTTTCAGCAAAAGGTCATACTATTCATTTTAAGGCGCTCTGGAATCCACTTTTGTGAATTTGTTTACTCTTTGTACTGTTAAGCGCCAAATTTACTCCTGTTATAGCACCGCGTAAGAGCCAGCTCATAAAAAAGGCCTCTATTATGTTAACAGAGATTTATCGATAGCCAAATCGGGCTGCCACAGCTGAATTTACTTTTTTTTTACCTGACCAATTTTTTTGATCTAATTTTTAGGTTGGTTTAAATAAAAAATATTTATAAAAAGGGCACAAGCTCAATTGCACTGGTAATGAAGGCAAATTCAAGTCAATGCATCATTAAGTCATCTCTTTTTTTCCTTTTACAATTAAGATTTGTTAAGTTGTATAAAAAGCCGTTTTCTTTTAATTTCGGTGAGGAATTTGTTGCCGTTTTGAAAACGTAAAAGTCTTGCGTTTTTAAGCCGGAGCCTGCCTGTATGTATGTATAAGCCCGATGAAATCGGGCCAACTGCAGCGAAACTGTGGTTACTTTTGTGTCTGTGTATTTTTTCGATTTTGTAAACCTTTGTTCAAAGAAAAGATGGGAGAAGGCCAGAAAACTTTCGTTGTTATGACAACGTGGTACAGAAAATGTGGCAGAGGTGGAGGCCAAACTGAATGGCTAAATCAAATTTTTTTTATATTTAATAAAGAATTCCCAAGTGAAAGTTTACTTCAAGAGCCTTCAATGGCAGTAAAAATCTAAGTTAGTTTACAAAAGAGTAGAGCCAATAAAAACAACATAATTCAATTGACAAATACCATTTAGGAGAGTATGAGAATATTACTTTGGTTTTCTTTCAATATTTAACTAGAAACCAACGGAACCAACCCCGAACATGGTACGAAATCTTTTAAGCTTCTTTACGCCAAAATGCATTAGTCTGCATAAATATCTACTGACACGAACAAATAACGTACGCATCGGGTCCAGCCTCGATGCAAAAAGATTTCCTTAAAATTCACACACACATAAAAAGACTAGCAGAAAATGATGGAGCAAAGAGAAAAAGCAAATTTTCTTAATGCAAAGACTTGCATTGTGGAATCTTTATGGTTATGCTTTTGCTATGGGAGGCACGATTTTGAATAGAAGTTTGTGATGCATAGAAGAAAGTTTAATCCGACGACAGTATATTTACATGTTCAAACATACAAGCATGCCGTTTTTTTTCCTTATGCATAAAACTTTTTACTACATGAAATTACACATATAGGGGCACACACAAAGGTAGATGCACATCCATATCCATGGGCACATGATTCGCTATTATTATTTCTGCCGTTTCTGTCGATTATAGCACTACGACTATGTACATTCCTATACGATATGAAATGTAGCTTAGCATTAGTCTTAAGTCTTTCAATACTATGGTGAAATTCATTCTTCCCGCTTTAGAGAAATGTCATTTGAGTTAATTTCTTTCTCCAATTATTTTCCATTTGGGTTGAAAACAAAAGTATCTGTGTTGTGCCTTAACTCCAATTAAAGTTTCAAAGCGCCATTTAACAGGGATTTTATAAACGAACCCATTTCGCAACCTTGCCCCGAAATTTGCTTATAAAACTCTAGACTAGACATTCTCTTTCTCGCTCGCACACTCTGCCTCGTTATGTACGCGAGCGCCCTCTAGCGGAGGAGATGTAGAATCTAAATGGTACATGTATAATATACATGTAAGATGTAGAATATACAAAGTAGATGTAGATAAAAGATGTAGCAAAAAAATGTAAAATGCTAAATTTTTTTTTATTTTAAAATTCTAAATTCTAATTCTATACTGACTGAGTACGGGTATAAGTAGAGTCGCGTCCCAGAAGCGACTCAAACGTTCCATCTCGTTTCTTATTAATTTTTAAGTTTCGAGGAACTTATTTATAGAAAATTTAAAACTTTTGTATAGAAACAGAAACTCTGGCTATCATTTACAAAAACCGTATGCAGTTTGGTGCATGCGTTGCGGAGATAGCCGCTTACACACAGATCTTTTTCTACAAATTTAGTATAGATATAAACTAAAGATATATAGTATAGATATATATTAGTATTCATTTAGCATTTAGGGCGTGTTTAATTATGGTAAATGATGACCATAGCGTTTGACAGTTGAATCGGGTTTCGACTCACCGTGATTTTCAGCCTCGCTATCGCGGGTGATTCCAGAGATGCCAGAATGGCTGTGGCGCTATTGTAGTTGCCCACAAGCAGACAATACTGGGCCACGCCACTCCAGCGCTCAACGGTGCGAGTCCGGTCCTCGATGCCATCACACTGGAATGGTGATGTTTGAGGCAGAGCGATTTCCCAGGGTGCAGGATTCGAAATGAAAGATTTATTTGATTACGGAAGTTAGTTAGACGTTGCCAATAGATCGTTCGAGCGAGTGAAGGCGAGCAACGACCTACGGGAAAGGATGGACCCACGTGACTTGGCTGAAGTTTTAACGAGTCGCCTACATGGACAACTGGCAAACTGTCAATGAGTCAGTTACGAGCGGCATAAATTATAAGCCATCTCGCCTGGCTGCCTAACCCACTGCCTGGCTCCTGATATTACATGCAAAGTCATATGAATCCGGGGACGTGGTCCTGGACACGTAGTGCTCTGCATGTTCAGCATGCATGGGAATTTTAATTCAATCCACAGGGTCTAAGGATTCATGCGCTACGTTTAACTTGAGCACCGTGCCTGGTCTGACATGCTGGTTTGGGTCAGAACTGGACTGGAGCAGAGTGCTGAGACCCCCACATGGTTATGAACCCATTTTCTGCGGCTCCTTCTGTATACCCTTGCTCACCTGCAGTATCTCATTGCAAACAAACAGACGCAGACGTGCCGACCAATCCAGATACGTTTCCAGGTTGCAAGTCTTCTTTGGATTCTGTGCGCCGGGTGGTCCACCCGATGTGGATGGTTGGTCCCATTTCTTCTGCATTAAATAAAACGCAAACACAAGAGAGAATGCTATAGTGAAGGTTTTCGATGCGATCATAAGTAATAACGGATACGCTACAGGCAACCCTCCGGGACTGACAAGACAGGACATAAAAACCCGCCCATATGTGCAGAGTATATCTAATGATTATATAATGATTATACGATCCGATCAGATAGAAGCATTAATATCAAGACGGATTAAAAGGATGCTATAAGAGATTCTTATAAAAATGTAGATCACATATACTTTATGAAGTCATCCATACGACTACTGGGTAGAAAAATATCCAGTTCTAAACAAAAAATTTCTGTTGAAATTAGGTGGGAACTGGAGAAGAGTGAAACGGAGTGAAGTGGGACGAGGCCGGGGAGAATTGTTAATGAAGCTGCTTGTCGTCATTTTAATTGCATGTCCTCGTAAGTGAGTATAATTATGAGTGTGTATTTCATTTAATTTATGCAAGAGTGCAGATTGTTCTTATGATAAATGTTGACTTATACAGAGGGAAACATTTACAATTGAGAGAACATTTAAGTTCAAGAATACGCGAATAATTTAATTAAGACAGAGAAAAATATGCGGTTTTCTTGTTCTGTTTATTTAGGATATTTTTTGAAGATTTGAGGTCTATTAAAGGTTGTGGTTCAGGAATACAAATTCTGTAATAGTGCTGATTCACATCAATTAGAGGGTTCAACGATTAAAGTGGTACCAAAATCTTAACGAGAAAAAGAATACCAAAGGTCCTATTTGCAACACAAATTCATTAAATTCTGGCTTACATTGGGACTGACTATTAAAGAGTAATTGCTTTTTTTGTTGTTTACTCAATTACGATTCAGTTATCAATCTTTTCAAAAAATCTCCAAATCTGGCAAGCACGGAGGTCGGCCTCATGTCTCTCTAAATCAGTCAAACGGTATAGTAAGGCACTCAGTGCCTGGGATACAACGGCTTCCAAATGCGAATTGGAACATCAGAATGAGGGAGATTGAGTTCAAGTGGTTTTATTGTTGAGTTCATGACGAAGGAAATGTTGTTTTCGTGTGCTCACCTGGCAACGATATGCTTGACATGGCTCATCATGCGTTAATCCCTGTAGTCGTAGGGGAACTTCATTGTCCACTCGGTCAAGAGGGCAACTAATGATTCTAAACATTCGCTTTTAGATACTGAGTCCAATAGTTTACCCAGCAGTTCATAG
Source organism: Drosophila obscura (assembly GCF_018151105.1). Classification (NCBI taxonomy): domain Eukaryota; kingdom Metazoa; phylum Arthropoda; class Insecta; order Diptera; family Drosophilidae; genus Drosophila; species Drosophila obscura. The sequence goes on along the minus strand of NW_024542826.1, from coordinate 130,210 downwards.
GGACGCAGAAATAAGCGTGATGACAGTAAAAACGAGTATACAAATTCCTTCAAGCATATAAAAGAAAAATAAAACTCAATTAACATTTATCCACGCAGCATAATAAAAACCAGAGGGAACGGTATAGTCAAGTGGCAACGTGATACCGTGAAATAAGTTTTGAACAAACCACTTTTTTTTGGCCTCTGATCTCTGCTTTTGTTTTCCCCATTCTGGAAGTAAGGTCTCTTGTAGTACTGCTAACATCTAGTCAAAATCATAGTACCCTTGAGCATAAGGTATACCAAATGTTGATCTTATAGTTGAAAGATGTCAGCAATTAGCTTTAATCTTTGTTGTTATTGCTGGGCTTTCCCAACTTTTCTTTTGCCGAAGGGCATAGCACATCATCTCTATTAAATTAACACTAATCTCTGGATTTGTTTGCAACGAATTAATTATTTTTCCACTTGGTCCTTGTGGTCGCTATATCACATACAGGATGGTCCTTGTATCCTGTACTCAGTCTCATGATTTGTTTGCCCTTTTGGGTGTGTCTGCGCTCGGATCTTGAGGTTGAATTTGGGTTTGGTTCCGTGAAAATAGTTAGTTTCTCCTTTGTCTGCTTTTTGGTTTTCGGTTTTTTGGCTCGTGCCAGAAAATTCAACTTGGCAACTATCCAAGAGCTTTAAGTGTTTGCGTTTAAAATCTAGGATTTGCATGTAAATACAATTTTTATGGATATTTAAATTTAACTGGGAATAATTGAAAATAACAAGGAAAATTTGGGTTCTATAAGAAATTTATGCTCTGCTTTAAGCTTAAGAACAAACAAATATTGTTTTGTAATATTTGCCAGTTATCTTTCTATACATATTCATGATTTTACCATCTATGTTTTTTCAGCTACTAAAAAACAATTCATCCATTAATAATTCTAAATAACTTTAAAAGATATTTGTTCATTTTAAATTTATGTACAAAAAAGAATATACCAAATGAATTTTAGATAAATTTCATGTTGAACAAAATGCAATGAAAAATTTCTAGCAAATAGATTTATTTTACGGCGAGTTTTTTATTCAGCATTTAAAAAATCAGTAAAAACTGCAAAACTTGCAATTTTAACTAGATTTGTTTGTTGCAAATTGCATTTTGAATTTTACAATTATTTGCTTATTTTTTGTACGCTGGAAATATTCTTAAAGATTTAAGAAAGATAATATTGTTATTTTTTTGTTAATCATGGGCACTATTTACCTTTACTATATAAAACAAAACAGTTTCAAAAAATTATCCAGTCTTTGTTTTTAATAGTTTTTTTTGCTCGTAAAAATTGTAAACATCAAACTAATTTATCTAGCAAATTTACGCTGGTTCTGCCAGAGTATTGAAACATTATTAAATTTCCACGAGATATATTTTGCTTACCTCATTAAGTCACATTGGCTGCGTTTTACATTTTTGGGTACATTGTCGGTGATTAGATAATAGGGTTGGTCCGTGCCCAAAACTGTGTACATGGATGTTTGTGTATCATAATGTTTTCCCAAGCGGAACCCTCAAAAACGAACTCTTTTCCCAAGGATCCAAACCGACAGTCAATATATGGGGATTTAAATTGAAAATTTGTTTTTTCCGGGGCAGGAAAATTTTTGAACTAATTTCAAACCGGTTTAATTATTAAATTAAATGCTAGGTCTGGCTCAGAAACGGAAAATTATTATTAAACTGCCATTTGGCAAAACATTATGCCTAATTACCTCAAAATTAATATCACATTGGCTGCGTTTGTGCGGATTTTGGGGTTAAAGTACTGAACCACATCGTCACCAACACCCACGGTTGTTCCCAACCGATTTTGTGGCTAAATGCATAACAAAGTGAAAATTAATAGAAAATTAATAGATAATAAAAGATACGTCAAAATTGGCGAAACATGGATATTTGTGAATATGTTTCCAGAAAGTCGCCGCCTTCAAAAAGGGATTTTTGTTCATTTTTTTCACATTTTTGGTTTAGTTAAGATTTTAGCTCCAGTTCCATGTTTTAATGAGCGATAAACGATGCCAAATTACGACTTATACACAAAAAAATAGAGGATACAAATAATTTTTTTTTACTTTTCCTGAAAGTCAAATTTCGTAAAAAATACGTAATCATCATTTTTGCATTTCAATGCTTTTTATTTCCCAAACGGTAGCTGTAATCACAAAGTGTTTGGGCTTAACTTCTAGCGTTTTATTACTTTTCAAAATGGCAAGTTCTTTGAACCAGACGTAAGTTACTAGAGCTATGTGAAACAACAAGCGCCCGCTAAAAAAAATACCAGTTTTCAAAAAATCTTCAAAAAAAAGTTCTGCCATAAAAAAAAAAATATCATCAAACCATTTCTAAAGCCAAATCTTTAGAAAAAGTTCGTTTTGTTCCTTGAGGAAAAATCGTGTTGACTAGCGTAATAAATAAGATTTCCCTGTCGTTTATTTGTGTAAATATTTAACTATTCAAATTAAAAATGCTTTGCATCTTTTTAAGTATGAGTGTACATTGGTTGAGCGCTTTTTTTTTTATTTACGGGCTTAATTTTGTATCTTGGGGTTGCTTTTGTTTTTAGTTTTTTTTTTTTTAGGGTTGTCCGTATGGCCTGGGGGGTGGTGTCTTTACATTAAGCTGTTTGGGTCCGGAGTTTTTGGGTGTCATCACCCAGCGGTGCTAGTTCGTTTCATATTTTTTGCGGGGGAGGGGTTCTGGGGGCGCTTTACCCGTATCAGTCAGTAATACATTTTGGTTATATTTTTGGTTTAATTTTAATTTTAATTTTTGTCACTTTATCTACATCTCAATGTATTTCTACATCTAACAGATTGTCAGTTCCATTTTCTCCATCCCGTGCCGGCGGGGGGGGGGGGGGAGGGGCCAGCGTTCATATCTTTTCAAAATAGCGTTCTTTACAACAGCTACAGTAGCAAGGCTACCCGAGCTACCACTCACTTCAGTCTGCACTTTATTTCGGGGGTTTTTAGGGTGTTTTTTTGGTGCGCGCTGGTGGCGCCGCGGGTAGGTGGCTTTTTTGGGCCGGCGCTTTCTTTGTGGGTTGGCTGACCCGTTTTTTTCTATTTAGGCGTTTCGCGTTTGAGCAGCGAGCTGGTCCGGGGGCCCGCTTTTTTGCCCGTATAGTTGTTGGGAAAATCCTGTATAAAATGTTCAACAAAATAAAATTAAAAATTTAACAAAATAGATTTAAAGAACATCATTTGCTTTCAGTTGTCTAGGGGGAATTGAAACACCATCGAATGAAATGAATGAAAAATGTAAATTTAACAATGGAATTAGGAGTCCCCCAGTTATCACTCACCTCGAGATTTGCTGAAACCCCATTTCCAAGTCATATGCACTGAATTGCTCCGCGCTGTGTCGCCCGCCTGTAGCGTATGACCAAGCTCCCTAGGCCGACGCCAAGGAAAGCTGTCTCCGCTGTCAGAATGCCGGCATCCAGGAAGAAAACGCCACCACCTGTCGCAGGCAACTCGTCTAGCCTCCCGGAGCAGTCGTCGCGTCGGAGCTGCTGCTACTGCTGGGGTGGCGGCAGCGACGATGTTGACGGTGGCTACATTTGTCGCGATCCCGGTGGCCACGCGATTTTTGTAGCTGGGTCTGCTTGCAACGCATGACGCAGGCCATGGCGGATATCTTACTGGAATAAAATTACATCGCCATGTGTCACGTTCGGGCAGCCGCACCTGACGCGGTCATGTGTGTGTGGGCTGTGAGGGTTAGTTTCTTCTGGGTTTGTGTGTCCCTCGGGCTGGCTCCTCTGCCTGTTCAATGCATGAGCACGGATCGGGCAGGTGAAAAGTTAACCTTCTTCATGGCTGGACACGTAGCTGACAGTGTGGGTGGGTGTCATGCAATCAAACGTAAATTTCGTGAAGGATTAGATGTTCGGCTGTTCGGTTTTAATCCTTTGGGGTACGCTTAGTTGACACTTCATTCCCTTTATCGTTTCCCGATTTACCAATTTCCACACCGGGAAGACTAGTTCTTGGCTTTTCCTGACTTCCTGCAACAGAAAAAAGAGCCAAATCAAAAATGGAGTCAGGGAAATATTCTGTGCCCACTTGGCGTCAACACATAAACTTTACGGTCAATCTCAGTATATTACTCATACGCCGTGTGGCCCTCGCACATGTGCTCAAATCACTGTCCTCGTCCTATAGCTGCCTCAGTGTGTGTGGTGGTTATGGTTAGGGTTATTATCCCTTTGGGGCCACTTGCCACTCATCAGCCCATAGACATGAGCGCATCGTCAATAAGGTCGTAACCGAAACGTCCCGATGGGAAGGAAGGGGACAGCTGCCTATTACTTGGGTCGATGGCAATCATTAAATCACTGCAGATGCGTTAAGGCTGAGCAAGAACTGATTTATACCAAAAAAAAAAAATTCATCAATAATGTATAGATTGGTTAAGTCAAGGTTATAAATGAATAAACATTTTTGGTCTGGATTTTTCCTTGGATGGAGTAAAAGAGGTTAATGGACTCTGAACTTCATTCATATAAAATATACAAATTTGTAATCTTTGGGGCTGTTTTTGTATACGGATGCATATTGATTTATGGTGGTGTTTCGGTAAGGAGTCGAAAGGATTCAATATTTGCGATATTTATATGTGTGTGATAAACAAACATTCACTACTTCAATAAGGAGTCTTATTACCTTGAAAGAGAATCATTTCTTTCTCCCAAAAGAAAATCATTGAAGTCTTTACCCTTGTCTTCGAATTTCGAAGCATTCCGTTAAGGAAATACGGAATAAAAAAAACCGAAGCAGTTGACTTTAAGGGAGTTTTACCAAGCACAAAAGATAACGAAGGCTCCGCAGAGTGCAGCATCAAATGTGTGAAATGTGCCTGTGCCTCAAAGGTTTCCAATCCGGGCAGCAATTAATACCAATGCCAGAAGAAGAACGCGATCCAAAATCAAAGCAATATATGGCTTTTACTTGAACCAGTGCTCTTTTGATCTGCTTAAGATTCATTTTCTTTGACAGCTTCACCTTCATTCCAACTGAAGTTACACCCCCATAGCAAGGCATCAAATGTTGGTCTGTTGGTCAGAGTCTCTTTACCTTTTGATTACTATTTTTATACCCATACTCAAAAAAGAGTTAAGGGGTATATTGTATTTGTAGTAATAGTGGATGTGTGCAATGCAGAGAAGGAAACGTTTCCGACCCCATAAAGTATATATATTCTTGATCAGAAACAATAGATGAGTGGATATAGCCATGTCTGTCCGTCCGTCTTGATGAGCACCTAGATCTCAGAGACTATAAGAGCTAGAGCGACCGTACCAGACATGTGATACCACACTGCTACAAGTATATTTCAAAATTTCGCCTCGCCCCCTTCCGCCAGCACAAAGGACGAAAATCTGTGGCAGGCACAATTTTAAAGATACGATAAAACTAAAAACGCAGGATCGTAAATACCATCTCCCCAGATTGCCGAATCTGAATCAGATCGGATCATAACTATAACCAGAATAAAGAAATTAATTTTAAGTTGCTTCCTCCGCCTCCTTCAAATAGAGACCTGCTACTCATTCTCTTCCTCGCTCACACACTCTGCCTTGTTATGTACGCGACCTTTGCGACCGTCTGTCTCGATGACTTGAACGTGCTAGGATCTCAGAGGCTATAAGAAGCAGGAAATTAGACTTGAAAACCATATTTGGTTTCCACGGACACTTTGTAATACCAAACTTTTCACATTTGGATGGCTACAAGTGTCTTTTCAAATTTGTTCGCCCTGCCCTTGTTCCGCACAGGCAAACAATAGGACGAAAATTCTGATGGCAAACGGCACAAATTTTAATTGTCACTTTTTGATGGTTTTAAATTATAATTCCTTTTGTATACTTTTTGTAGATTTGTTAAATATATTTGTGGAATGATTTAATTTTTTATAAAACGTATTTTTTATTTTAAGATATCAAATACTGACGACTTCACAAGACTGTTTTAATTTATCCGCTGCCTAAACAGCACACTTACAGAGTCCACGACGAACTGAAGTGCAGACGCTCATCGGAGAACATGTTAAAAGCTATTAACAGCCTTCAAACCCTTAACAGAGAAAAGTGCTCAAAAATCATAACAGAGGGAATTTTCAGTATGATTCCTGATAGAGCATGTTGCCATCCAACTTGCTCGGTGTTCCAACAGGACATGTCTTATAGTAGTTCGCTTGTGTGGAACTAGCACAGCTTGCACATTTAAATTGTTTAGAAATGTAAGCGAGCAGTTAGATGAAGAGGGAAATTATTCAAAATAGCAAAGCATAATGCTTAAATGTGAGTGCTGACATGGATCTCGAAAAGGTATCGTATAAATGAATATATTTAAAGTTTGTTCTCATATCAGTATTGCATTTTAACATCAAAAGTACCTATAAAGGGGAGGTTCGACTTATAAAAATTACTTAAAATATATAGCTATTATTTCCCCACTCTGGTTTGTACAATTTCTTATAGGTTTATGATATGTAGCCGTTTAAAACCCCTTAGCACATTTTGTAAAATATTAATGCTAGAGTGCCACCTGTTAGTGGTTTGCTTTTTTTACTCGCACCCCCACTCCTGGTTAGTCGGCGCAACAAATTGCTTGCCATGTTATCGCATTGCTTTGTCTTCTTTTGGCTGTGAAAAATGTTTATGACTTCGAGTTGTGTTAGATGTCGGGAAAAATGTCACCCGCGCTTGTTTTGTTTATGTCTGGGCAAGGAGAAAAAATACCCACAACAAATTAATGAAATCAATGTGAGATTTTCATTGAGCTCGCTTTCTAACTTTGCCTTTGGTTCAGCCGTATTAAAAGCTAAAGCGAAGGGACCTACATATACATCAGTCCTTGCCCCAAAATTTTTTGAGGTCATTGGGAGTTTTGTGCTGGAAAAACTTTCCATGCTAAAGGCCAAAGTTTTAAGTGGTAGCTTAAATTTTATATTTCAACCCAATTTTATTATGTGCAGCGGTTGCTGACTATGCGTTTTGCTGCTCTGCTTTTTGAAAAGTTAACATTTTTGGAGAGTAATTTAATTCATTTATAAATTTTGCGTTGGCTCTGATCGGCTCTCTGTTGCCGTGTGGATTATGTGCAACCCCAGGCTGACTTTTAAATTAATGAAATTCTCTGTTTCAAGAGTAAGGTAGCCCTATTTTGCGTACCGCAGGGTGTTGCGGGACAGATCGGACTGCATGGAGAAATTTGTGCAGCGGAACAAAAAGTTATTTTTTTTTTATTTGTCGAAAAGTTAAATGTTTGTGTTCTACAACTTTTTAAATGCTTTCGTTGGGTTTCAGCTTTCGGAAAAGCACAGCGTACGCCCAAGTAAATCGAAGTGCACAAGTTTTCACTTGCTTTCCTTACTTTTATTTCTGCGGTCGATTGGCAACATCTTGGGCGAAATGTATGCTACATACGAGTCCTCCCCCTAAAGACATATCGATGAATGTTTTTGCAGCTGCAGCTGGAAATACTTTCAAGATTGGCCATAATTTACAAAATGGAACTTTGGAGGCAGCATTTATTTATTTTACAGCTGCCGAAGAGCGTTTGAGGGGCGAGTATTTAGCTAACCAGATCCCAAGTGATGCAGTTGCAGTGGGGCCTCAGAGCGGGGCTTATAGCTGTATAATCCGTGGAAATAACATATCAGTGTGTTGTCTCAGATAGCGGGATTACCAACAAATGAAAATTGAAGCTGTTTGACAGAGGATAGCGAAAAAGCATTTTATTATAATCCAATTTGAATTAATCCACCATGACTGACACTAAGAGCTAAGTTAAAAATGGATTCAGACGGATGTACTGTATGAATAATTTGAGAGGAGTGTTGCCCCAGCATCTTTACGCGCAAGAGCACTTTAAAAACTTGGGATTGCTATTGAATTACGCACTCACCCACACATGCACCCATGAACACATGAATGTCAACACATCATGTTACATTTCACTGTGTGTGTTTCTGCGCTAAGTGAGATGTTGTTTGGTGGCCAAAAGCCCTCATCCGTCCGAAAAGGCAAGTGCAGAAATAAACGAAATTGGCTGCCATGGCTCGTCTCTGTACATGAAGTCACAATGATGACCCTTTTATATCGACAGAAAGTTTTATAACCAAAAAGGCAAGAACCTCCAGTTGTGTTTCCTTGAAATTTCTGTGTGCACAGACTTTACGACTCGTGGAGAATAACAGCACTTGGTACATAACTCCTCAAGGATCGGCTTAGGGGGGTTTTAACTTTGGTTGGGTCATTGCAGGCAATTGTGGATTGCATTTTAAACGAAATGGCACCCTGTACATGTACTTTGTTCTCATGTCAAGGCAACAAAATTAAAATGAAAACACTAACTGACAAGCCGGGATGAACAAACCATGGAATGAAATTCATTAAAATTAATTTAACTGGTCATTATGTTTCATACCTTGCCTGGGGGTAATGTCGACATCAGATTAAGTTCGTTTTACCTAAGGGAGTTGTTGTCATGAATACGAATTAAAAAAGGGAGATCAAGGTTATGTAAGCAACGAAGGAACCTTGTTGGTTAAAAATCAACACTGATAATAACAATAAATTTTGCAATTATAATTTGTGTATATATTAACTTACAGGAATTTAAACTCTGAAACTCCAAAGAAGTGTTTGCTGATCTTATTATAGAGTGTTCGACTTTATTTTAAGTGTACTTTTTTGTTTGTTGTATTTTTGCTTACGTTTACCAATAAAGGACACTGCAAGGCCTGCTGACAATGAATGCGCAATGCGGTTTAATTAGTGCAACTGACAGGGCGAAAAGAGCAAAGCAGCGATGCACTTTGCTTTGGTATGCCGTCCGGTCTGCTGAGGTCAGGGTTGAGATCCACCGCCAAAAAAGGTTGTCTAGCCGTTGACAGCTGAAATTAATTTGTATGTGTCTGTTTTAAACTTCCTGAGTTATTGATGGGAAATATGCTAGTACATGAAATAGATAAACAGAAACTATGGCGAGGGAATTGGGAATCTATGGAATTGGTTAAGAACTTATGGTTTAATTCATTTCCGAGGAAAAAGAGAAAGTTCACAAGGAGCATAGCAGACTGAGGATAAATATGAAGTTTAAACAACAACTAAGGCAGAGAAAATGCTTTAAGGAGTTTGACGTGTTTTATTACACTTAGAGCTATAAATATTTTGATAATAAAATTTTAGTTGAAATGTGAAAAAGTGAACGTGACAAGCTTTATTCACAAGTTCATTAATAAGACATTTTCCGTTCCACGAAATTTTGAAAAATATAAAGAAAAAGGTTATTTAATAATGATATTTATGTCGTATACTGGATTTTTTTCAATCTGAAGATAACATACATTTTCAACATTTTGAGAAAACTGCTGCTCATAATTATACCCGTACTCAAAAAAGAGTTAAGGGGTATATTAGATTTGTGGTAAAAGTGGATGTGTATAACGCAGAGAAGGAAACGTTTCCGACCCCATAAAGTATACATATTCTTGATCAGCATCCATAGCAGAGTCGATATAGCCATGTCTGTCTGTCCGTCCGTCCGTCCGTCTGTCCGTCTCGATGAGCGCCTAGATCTCAGAGACTATATAAGCTAGGGCAACCAAATTTGGTTTCCAGACTTATGTGATATCTCACTGCTACAAGTGTATTTCAAAATTTCGCCCCGCCCCCTTCCGCCACCAAAAAGAACGAAAATCTGTGGCAGGCACATTTTTAAAGATACGATAAAACTAAAAAAGCATTATTGTAGAGAATGCCCATATCTACCAGACTGCCGAATCTGAATCAGATCGGATCATAATTATAGCCAGAATGAAGAAATGAATTTTCAGTTGCTTCCCCTGCCCCCTCCTGACGAAGACCATGCAACTCATTTTCCTTCTCGCTCGCACACTCTGCCGCGTTCAGTGCGCGAGCAACCCCTAGCGGAGGAGATGTAGAATCTAAATGGTACATGTAGAATCTACATGTTAGATATAGAATATACATTGTAGATGTAGATAGCAGATGTAGCAAAAAAATGTAATATGTAACATTTTTTTTTAAATTCTAAAATGATATGCTCAAAAATGTATATACTGACTGAGTACGGGTATACGTAGAGTCGCGTCCCTAGAAGCGACTCGCACGTTCTTTCTCGTTTTATGCTCTGCTCGAGGTGGCCTCCCATTCTGTTTCTGTGGGTCCCTCTGTTGCATACTTCAATTTTTAATTTGGTTTACCTTTTTAATTTTATTTTCATTCGCACTGTTAATTATGTCACTCATTTGTTTTCTGTTACCCCTTTTATTTCCTGTTGAGTTAACGAAAATCAGTTTTTGACTCCTGCATTAAAAATAGTTGGACATAAGTTAAGTCCTGCAATGAAAAGTGAAATGTAAAAGCTCTCATAGCATCATGTTGTTATACCCGTACTCAAAAAAGAGTTAAGGGGTATATTAGATTTGTGGTAAAAGTGGATGTGTGTAACGCAGAGAAGGAAACGTTTCCGACCCCATAAAGTATATATATTCTTGATCAGCATCAATAGCCGATTCGATATAGCCATGTCTGTCTGTCCGTCCGTCCGTCTGTCCGTCTGTCCGTCTTGATGAGCGCCTAGATCTCAGAGACTATAAGAGCTAGAGCAACCAAATTTTGTTTCCAGACTCACACTGCTATAAGTGTATTTCAAAATTTCGACCCGCCCACTTCCGCCACCATAAAGAACGAAAATCTGTGGCAGGCACATTTTTAAAGATACGATAAGATCTTTAAGATAAGATAAGATACGCAGTATCGTAGAGAATGACTATATCTACCAGATTGCCGAATCTGAATCAGATCGGATCATAATTATAGCCAGAATGAAGAAATGAATTTTCTGTTGGTTCCCTCTCCTTCTCCAGCGCTGCTGACGCTACTGATTCTCTTTTTCGCTCGCACACTCTGCCGCGCTCAGTGCGCGAGCAACCCCTAGCGGAGGAGATGTATAATATAAATGGTACATGTATAATCTACATGTTAGATGTGGAATATACATTGTAGATGTAGATAAAAGATGTAGCAAAAAAATGTAAAATGTAAAATTTTTTTTTTTTTTAATTCTAAAAAATCATTTGCTTAAAAATGTATATACAGACTGAGTACGGGTATAAGTAGAGTCGCGTCCCCAGAAGCGACTCACACGTTCCTTCTCGTTTTTTTATTGGGTATTTTAATTCAAATTTAAAATTAATTGATGAATCAATCGTCTTTAGGTGTTTGATTTACATTTATATAATTTCATTTCTAATTTTCTGAATTTGCTGACACAGAATTCAGACTTATAAAAAAGAAATTCAAAGGAGATTAATGATGGAGAATATTATGGAAATTTTTTAACATTAATATTACATTTTTATGGAAGCTAAGACTCAATTGTGATTACAAAATTGCCTTGTCTTTCGTTTTAGTCCGTTTTTCATCAGAAAAAAAATATTCCTCCCGGAAATGGGAAAATTTCTTTGGCAACTGCATCCACGTTTGCGGTGATCTCTGGAAAAGTAATTAATTTTAAATTGATTGAAGCAGCTCCATGAACTGAAAATAGAAGTCCGCGAATCGCAAGAGCACTCACCATTTTCCAGGTCTAGAAAAAGTTAATGTCACGCGTTGCAGAAAAGTTCTCCTCTTTCTTCTTGAGACACTTTTCCTTTATATCGAAGTCGTTTCAGTAAACAATAGGTGCATACAATGCAGCAAGAGTGTGTGAGCTACTGCAGTGATGTGTAAAATGGAAAATGGAAAAAAACATGAGGCAGGGCTCAGATCCATTTCCAAATGTTGTTGTCTCCCAATTAATCCATTAGGTAGGGGTCAGGGAAAAACTTCTTGAGGTTTTATTTATCTTAGTGCCCCCGAATACTGAATAAACCTACATATTGCAAGTGACAAGATAACTCTCAAAACGGACACGGAAGTAAATACAAATAAACCTTTTCTTATGCATAAAAGCAGTTAAGCATTTCGCTTAGAGGACAGCTGGCAATATGTATGGTAAGTCACATTAAACTTCCAGCTGCATGGAGGGGTTCTGTTTCAAATGTTGTTGCTCCACGCTTATTTTTATCAGATAGATAGATACTTGTTCCTTGGTGTCGCGCTGTGTGCTGCTTGTGCTGCTTGCCGAGCTTTGTCTGTTGCTTAGTCCTGTCAGCTGTGGACGAATAGAGCGAACGGATCCAAGGCAATGCCAGGCGATGAGTGTTCCCAATAAATTAATGAAAATGCAAAAAACTCTCACAGCAAGAAATTTTCTTTAGTAGCAAAAGCAGCAGCCATCACCCAGCTAAGGAAAAACAAATTCTACAAAAATGTTCCTCGCCCCAAGCAGCTGTGCTTGTGTGTGGATATGGCAAAAGATTGTTGCGAAATTTTCTTTTTATGCAGACAAAATTACAGCTAAGTTCCAAAATATAAAAGGCTATTGAGATGTTAGGGATACGCATTCCACAAAAACAGCAAAGGGAGTTCTTCAAACTGCTGCCTGGACTGCAAATTCTATTTGCTCTACGCCTGAACACCATGGAAAACAAAAGTTTTGAGCCACAATGTTTATAGTGTATATTTTCATATATTTTGCTATAGGAATATTGACAGCATTAAAGCTTATGTACACTCAAGTTGATGAGTTTTGCTGACCAACCGCTCTGTCATGTGCCAGAGACACGTTCCGCACCTTACACGCCAAAAGCTAAGAACCTTCGAAACTTATTCAACCAAAAGAACACAGTCTCAGCCATAAGAGGACTAAAAGAATGAAGACACTAAGGTAAAAGAAACAGCTGTGAGGGGAAGATGCAACACCTGCAAAAGCCCTTACCAACGTTCGCATAACAAAATGTTGCACACTTTTTATACCTGGTACTCAACGTATAAAACAGGGATTCGAGAGTATATACTCGTAAGGGAATATATTCGTACCAGATATAAATTGTATATTGTATATTTAGAGCTCATTTGGTATCCATAACTTTGATAAATTGTTCATCAGACTTAACATACTTTAAATAATTCGATTAGGCCATCGCTGAATTTGGATTGATAGTTATTTTATACCGAATTAAAAGTACAAGTTACACTTTATATAATTGAGTACCAGGCATATAATTGTCGAGTCACTCGACTTACTTAGATCCCCTTTTTTTTCTGTGGTTAAGTAATTGAATCGTAATGCAGTCATGAAATGTTTATTATTTTGTTGTTATAAAAATTCAAAACCTGTCGCCAGAAGCTTTCCCTCCTTTAGTTGCTTTTGTTGTTATACAAATAAGCATAATTTTTCAACTGTCTTGAGAACTACCACAAAAATGTAAAAGAGCATGTGTGCCTCGCTCTCGGCTGGATGGATGCTTCCACGTCGCAACGTGGCAGGGCTACGTCAGAAGGTGTGTGCAAGTTTTCGGCGATAAAACTTTGCCGTTGGCCGGTTGCAGAGACAAAAAGTTAATGCTGGTAGTAGACTGTACTAACTAGACTGTACTAACTGGTACTAGTACGGGGATGGGGTGTTTTGCCTGCACTGGAACGTGGCGAAAAGTTTAGTTTATGTAGCCAAAGAGCATTTTGAGAACTTTTAAATTTTTGCTAATTAGCTTCGTTTATCTGCATTGCATTTGCAGTTTTGACACAGCCAAAGCCGGGGCCATAGACAGACACTTCTGGAGCAGTTGAAAAAGCAAAAGTAGTTTTGATGTAAAATATATTTAATTTATTTCTGTTTCTTTCTTTCATTTACAGTGTCATTGCCTCCCCATGGACACGTGACAGAATATTAAGTGTGGTTCTTTTTTCACCATATAAAGTGCTGCTAAATGATGATTAAATAGTGTCGAAACCCTAAAAAATGTATTGATATGCTTGTCCAGCATAAAAATTGAACATTTTATTGACAATCTTCTTATTTGGTATGCAAGCAAATCCCAATCATTATGGCCATACGCCTGAGATGGAATTTCTCAGGCATGGCCTTTGCCAGCTCCTGAGATTCAGATTGAGTGCCATAAGCTGTGTGTCTGCCTCATAAATAAGTCAATGACAAGCATCAGAGATATATGAATAGATGGGGAGAGAGTGACTGAGAGCGCGATGAAGCATGATTTCTGCCAGGAATTACAATTTCCCTTTCCCAGAAATGTTCTTGTCACTCTTTTTGGTTTACCTTGACTGATTCATACTACTTAATTGTGCAAAAACATGTAAGCTAATTGCCTCAATTCAGGTGCATCAATTTGGCAGTTAACAAAATAAATGAATATTTCAATCGATTCGCATACAAGTCAGACATGTACTTGTGTCAGGGTTGTATTTAGTTTAAGTTTAAGTGCCTGGGGATCTTTGCAAAGACATACATAAGTAGTAGGGTGCGATTTCTTAAAGGTTTATTTCACCCTCGGTATATTTTGCCATTCACACTATTCACTTTGGGAATCCATTTGGTTTGTTATCCCAGAGAACGATACCGCTTTCATTCAGTGACGTCTCGGTAACCTGTTTATTTTCCTTGAACATCAGAATAAGATGTGCTCAATCTCGAGGCTACTTGGTCACCCCGTTAGCAGACCTGCGTAACAAAATGTGCAATTCCTTTTTCTTATCCTATTCCTTTTATTATGTATTTTTATTCAATATGTTTGTGTACCTGTTCCACACGAGCAAAAACCAATAAATTTGCATGTAAGAAGAAAGTGGACAAACCGGGGAAGCATTTAAAAATTAATTAATTCAATTGCAATGCGACTCTCTCTTCAACGTTCAGCAGATCTGGTCCTGTACGGGCCTTGGGCCTTGGACACGACATTGGTACCGAGCGCCGTACTTTCAGGACTATCTGTGGGAGAGGAAGTGCGTGTGTCGGTGCTCTGTCATTATCCTTGCGATGAATTAAATTGCATTTTAAATAGGCAACGTTAATTTTATAAGTAATTTATACGGAAACGTAATTTGCAATTGCGAAATGTATTGGAACAATTGTGAAAGGTAAACGGATGTAATAGATTGTAATTTCATTTAAATTATTCTGAATGGAAATTGGTGACGATTTTGGTGTTGGAAACATATAACATATAATGAAAGTAAAGTAGTGGAGATAGTTGTAAAAAGAACAAGGAAACATATATCTACGAGTAAAGAGAAAATTGGCCCTCTAGAATTGGAATCTTTATTTAGTGTTCCTAGTTGAAATAAATTATAGAAGAAACATTGATTAATATATTTGGCTTATATCCTTTAAAAGTTAAAAGCAAACGCACCATTTTAATTTTATTTATTTTCTTAACTAATGCCCTGACACATTTAATTATCTGGCGCATCATATATATGTGCCTCATTAATAGTATTGTTTATGCTGCAGCAAAAACACGGCTGTAAATTTATTTGACACTACTATTGCGTATAAATGACTGTATAATTAAGTGTCTGCCCCTTTATTACAGATATCATTGCAAAGTGAAGGTCGAACAGTGAAGTGTGTTTAATGTGGGATCCAAATGCCCAATGCTACTACCCTTACTCTTATAGTGATTTATGTTCACCGAGTCATCGATTGCCAGTTATCATTTATGACACTTTGGGGGATTGCCTCTGCTTGGGGCGACCCTGCTGGACGGCTGGCCATCAAGTATCCAAAATCCCATCGATGGCACTTGCTTCCGGGCATCGTTTGGTCGGAATTTTTATAAATGTCTGGGGGCTGGAGAACTCCCACATTTCATTCGATCCAAGGAACCCCTGACGCCTAGAGCCTAGCACTAGACTTATTTAGATTCTTTCCTACTATCCCGAGCACATGAACAAGATGGAACCGAACGTCGAGGAGCAGCCCTTCCAGGCTGTGCTCCCAGCGACACTCTCTGACAAGCGAGGCTCGCAGGTGACTGAAGTGCGGGTCGAGAAGGTGTTGAAGTCGAAGGAAAAGGATGTTGAGGCACTGCTGGCTTCCATCGACGAGAGGGACAATCAACTGATGATCACGGCGACCAACAAGATCAAGACGACCACAAAGGCAAGGAAGAAAACAAAATCCACGAGTAGTAATTCCTCCAAACAGTCTCAGGGCAGGGTGGAGCTGGACGACAGCCAGAAGCAGTTCCTCATGGCACAGGTGACGCGTCAGATGCGTCTATTGCGTCACAAGCTAGCAATTATCGATATGGGACTGGTGCTGCTGACCAGCGCTCTGGTCTCCTGTGCCTGCCTGTGGGAGAAGGCTGCGCTGCTGCTGTCCAGCTGCCTGCTGCTGTGGCCACTCTTTTGGTCCATTATCCTCGCCACCAGCGGCCGCGTGATGGGCATGAAGCTGGTTGGATTCGTCCTCTCGCTGGCTACTGCCGTCGCCACAGCAGAATTTTGTCCCTATTTGCCAATGGACTTAAACCACTACACCATGGTCAGCTCCTACGAAGCCATCTTCAAGATATCTTGCACAATCATATATGCCCTCTCAGGCATCGCTGTGGCCAGTGCCGCCATGCGAAGCACTTCGGGTGGGGCCGTGGAACGCGCAATTCTTTGGGGCTTCCTGCTCCCGATAGTTCCGTTCGCCAACCTGTTATGGATCCCGGCCACCGGAAACTGGCGCTGGAATGAGTACTGCACCGATCGGACAGCCAGCATAATGCTGGCTGCGCTGGACGTGATCTTCGTGCTGCTGACCATCGTGGTCATCCGGAGCGAGATCAGCTCCAATGACGGTACGGATTCTTTTCTAACCAAGGATGAGCTAAAAATAGTTCGATTTGAAACATTCAAGTACTACCGAGAGCACTACGCTGCCAAACAAGGAGATGGAGACCAACAAAAACCCAAGCAGCGTTTTACAGCCACTTGTAAGCAGGAGGCAGGAGAAGCACAAGGCCCATAAGGCTTAGCTTCCTCAATCGTTGCCCCAGATATTTTGTTTTACATTTGTTATAATTTAAAATAAAGGAAGCCTTTAGCTGTCAAAGCCATTTCGAATAACGAGCTGCTGAAGGAGTACAATTTACGATCAGCTTCTAGGCTTAAACATACTCGTACTATTAGCCAAATTTATGCAACATTACTAGTACAGTAGCCCTAGCACAAGTAGGAGCTTCGGCTATCGAGGCTCTGCCGGTCGGGATTCAAAGGTTCCGTGCTCTTTCGGTAACTTGGGGGGAGGGTTTGTTCGACCGTGTCTCGACCCCTACTACATTAACTTAAATATAGAATCCCTTGACTCTAAAAGGAGCTTAACTCCGAAAACAGCAAAATGCATAACTACAAACATTCTACACAAACAAACTGGAATGGGAAAGAAAACGAGAAGGAACGTGTGAGTCGCTTCTGGGGACGCGACTCTACTTATACCCGTACTCAGTCAGTATATTCATTGTTAAGCTTATAATTATTTAGAATTTTAAAACTAAAAAAAAATATTTACATTTTTCATTTTTTTTGCTACATCTGTTATCTACATCTACAATGTAAACAAAATGTTGCACCTGGTACTCAATGTATAAAACAGGGATTCAAGAGTATATACTCGTGAGGGTATATATATTTGTACAAGATATAAATTTTATATTGTATATTCAGAGCTCATTTGGTATCCATAACTTTGAAGAATTGTTCATCAGACTTAACATACTATAAATAATTCGATGTTGCAATCGCTGAATTTGTATCGATAGTTATTTATACCGAATTAGAATTACAAGTTACACTTTATCGACTTCCTTCTTCCTGTCACATACACTGATAGAAAAAAGGCATAGTAAAAATAACTACAATCATATTTGAATTTAAAATGCGATTTTTATATACAAACATAGTAAAATTAAATAGAATTCCCTTTAATACAAATATAATTGTATTAAAATGGCTTTTTAAATACGGTCATATTTAATCTTAATACAAAACACTTTAAAGTAAATATAATATATTAAATTTGTAGTTTAATATGTTTCATATTAATATTGAATATTATTGTGATTTAATTTGAAAATATTTATTTTGAAATCAAAGGTATAAACTTTAAAAACAAATATTATATATTACATTTGTAGTTTAATATGTTTCATATTTATATTGAATACTATTATAACTTATTTTATAAATATTCATTTTGAAATCAATGACAAAATCTTTTTATTTTCAATACTCGATATTATATGAAATTAAATATGTTTTGTATTTCGGTTAACTATTTGTTTATTTATTTTTGGTGATATCTAGAGCAACCAAATTTTGTTTCCAGACTCATGTAATATCACACTGCTACAAGTGTATTTCAAAATTTCGCCCCGCCCCCTTCCGCCACCATAAAGAACAAAAATCTGTGGCAGGCACAATTTTAAAGATACGATAAAACTAAAAACGCAGTATCGTAGAAAATAACCATATCTACCAGATTGCCCAATCTGAATCAGATCGGATCATAATTATAGCCAGAATGAAGAAATGAATTTTCTGTTGGTTCCCTCTCCTTCTCCAGCGCTGCTGACGCTACTGATTCTCTTTCTCGCTCGCACACTCTGCCGCGTTCAGTGCGCGAGCAACCCCTAGCGGAGGAGATGTAGAATATAAATGGTACATGTACAATCTACATGTTAGATGTGGAATATACATTGAAGATGTAGATGTAGCTAACAGATGTAGCAAACAAATTTAAAATGTAAAATTTTTAATTCTAAAAAATCATATGCTCAAAAATGTATATACTGACTGAGTACGGGTATAAGTAGAGTCGCGTCCCCAGAAGCGACTCACACGTTCCTTCTCGTTTCAAATACGAATGTGCAAAGTATCAATTCCATATTGGCACGTCGCACCTTGAATACCCTATGCATTTTATATAATATATATATATATATATATATATATTTATATATATATATAATTATATTATATTTTATAGTCTTTCCTAAAAGTAATTTATCATATGAAGGATACACGAAATACATAAACGAAACATATGTACATATACAAAACTTCTAAAACTGTAAGAGGAAAAGCTTTTTCGAAAATTCGACTACTCTAAAAAAGGAAAGGGTATGTGTGCAAAAAAGGCTATATGAAATAGTAATAGAAAATACTGAGATCCGTTGCCGAACGTCTGAGTAAAAGCAGATTACAGCACGCAGCTGGCGAAATTCCGTGTTAAAGAGCAGACGAGAAGTATGTGGGACAGTGGGACATTCGGACTGTTCAGCTAGCAAAATTAATAAGTTCTGTATTTGAAAAGAAAATATTACAAAATGTAGTTAAGTATACGAGTACACGGTGCTAAGATAACGGGAAGCTTTACAATGCATTATCAAAGTCGAACTTTGATTCCGGTGCATATTTGCCTATGTATTTCGGCTGAGGCCCCACTGTGCGCTTGCTTGCAAATCCAGCCGAGGCTGGGCCGTCGTGTTGACGATCTCTCGCAGACAAATTTTGTTTTATTCGTTTAGTGCTTGTGAAAGAGATCGGATGTTTTTTTGGAAGTGCCTCGTTTTTTCGGTTGTGCAAAAGAAATATACAAAAGGTAAGTAAACTGTTGCCTTAAAATATCAATAGAACTGAGAACTGTTGAATAATAAACAGCTAAACCATAAACTATGGCAATTTCGCGAACAAAAATTTGCTTTTTATTATGATTTATAAATATACATATACATTTTTTTGTGTAGTTTTCAGTGAGCAGCAGAAGAAACATTAAAAAGTGTAAAAATGGATATCGACGATGAGTTACTTAGAAACCTCTTGAAATCTTTTGATTTAGACGAAATTTTCAACCGACTGAAAGGTACATAAATGTGTGACATGTACATATGCTGCTGCTATCTGGCGTTTAACTACATTTAAAAAATGTTCTCTCAAAAATCAGTCACCAAAAAGTACAGCAATGCAATACGCGCGCGTTTTTTTTAGTTCTCGTTTCGCTTATGCTTTGCCTCTGACCGCGACCCCTCTCTACAGCCATCCCCCACAACACGCGGCCGCCGTTCGTCAATGCCGTTACCAGCGACGAACCGAGCAGAAAATGGATGACAAAAAAGACAAGAAAGTACATGCATATTTCTGGGTTGTCTCGAGTTCGACTCAGAAATATGCATGTAGTTGTGTATGTGTGTACTCGCAAAATCAAAGCAATGTGTATAGTGGCTCCATAGTATAATCGGACACTTGTTTCCCCAGTACAAAATGTGCTCAAAACATATACAGAAATGCGATAAATATTTGTTTCTACTCTACTCTGCTTCTACTCTAACTTTAAAGTATTATCTATCTAAATCATAAACAAAAACTTATACTTTCTTTTGAGAATAATTAGTTTTAATCGAAAAACAAAGAAAAGTAATTTATTGAGACTCAAGTAAAAAGACTCACTAGAAAGTATAAGTTTTTGTTTATGATTTACATATATTACATAAGTAATTATAATCTGCTAATTTATTTTCCTTATTTGTACTTCAGTTTAATTTTGACGACGAAACATTGTCCGCTAATTCAAAAGTTGTATCTTGGATTGAAAAAAGTTCTCCTTCGAACTCGTTTTCAGCTGGTTTAATGGTAAGTGTTTATAAAATTCTTTGTTTTAACCATATTTTTGTATTTAATTTTCGTTCCTGTTCGTTCTTTTTAATTTTTTTTTTAAATAAAAGATGTTTTATCCATTTTACAGGGTTCTTCAAAAGGAAAAAGTTTGCTTGCCTACTATGAGAGCAAATCGGTTCTGCTCAATAGTCACAGAGAGATATTAATTTCTTTAATAGTTGAAGAAGCTAAGTGCTGTTATATAAACCTTAAAACGTCGGATTATCCCTCAATAATTGAACAAATAGTTTCAATTTTTCCCAACGGAATCAAACTCAAAAGTTAATTTCGAAATTAATTTATATTACAAACTAAAATTATAATTATACCTGTTATCTATTTATTCAAATTTATAAGGAATTTTATTTTATTCCACGGGGCCCACGGAAGAACCCTGGTGGAAAATTATATTCGAAATATATTAACTCCAAAGCAAAGCGAGTAAAGCACGACAAAATAGAGGAGGGAAACGAGCCTTCAGAGCCTCTTTCTAATGAAAAATATTTTGACGAGACTATTTCAATAGCATTCAAAACGCACCTTAAGAGAGACATTTCAGATTGGAATGTAGTCGTTGAAAAATGGTCACAAACATTTGATTTGCGTCGTAAGGACTTACAGAATTTGGACACTACAGAATTTCTAAAACAATGCCAAAATATGCAGAAAGCCAAGCTCCAGATTTGGTGAGAGTCTTACTTATAAAAAACAATTTGTTTATTTTTTTAGCTTTTTGATTTGTTATTTTATGCATAATATGTTATCTATTTAATTTTCTCAGATTCAAGTAGACTTTGACCTCCTATATCCTGAAAAGGGACTTTTTTTGTCTCAAAAATGGGATACTTTCAAATCTAAGATTTCGAAATATTATTCTTTAAATATTCGGAACGAAAATTGCAAAGGCTTATTTGCAAAGCTGCCTTTCTCGGAATCAATCGGTAAATAAAATATATTAGTCTTGATGTAAGGAAAAATAACAGAATTTCTAAAATGTCCTCTCTTTAAAGATTCATCCGACTACATTCTGGGAGTTCTGCTACGTCTCCTCCGTCTTACCATCAGCGTTGTGGTATAAACCAAAATCTGGGAACAGGAAAAAAATAACTTTGGTGGAATCACAGGAATGCTTTATTTTAAGATTAAGTTCAATTAATGACTTAAATCGTAAAATTTCTGAACTCATTTCTACAAATTTTGAGAATAATTTCACTCTTCAATCATTTATAATAGTGGAAGGTATAAGCTTGCCTCAACTCATTCTTTGTCTATTTTGATCAAACTTTGTACAAACAAGATTCAGTAATTGGTTGCATAGAGATATGTTTTAAAATTTTCAATACATTGAATCTAAAATATCCTGCAGCCGCCCAATTACCATGGGTTTTCATGCAAGAATTTTTTTACTATATTCATACGCCTTATGATGTAAAATCGCCAAACTTAAGAGCACTTCTAAATTTTATGAATGAATAAGTTTCAAATTATGTCAGACAACAATAGTTTTCCATGTTTTAGATGCGGAAAGGTTGAAGAATCGCCTAAGTTGTTAATTAATCACTTAAAGTTTATGCATTTGATTACCAAAAATTACACGTTACAATGCAAAGTTAACAATTGTAATCAATCATTTGATCTTTTATTTTCATTTAAGCGTCATATGACAAGATTCCACACAATTGAAAATGTTCCTTTTCCTGTAGTCAAAAAGTAAAAGAAGCTAATATAAGATTAAAAAGCGCAGAAATTATTCAAAACATTTCAAAAGAAGAGGATTATCTTTCTATAGATATACAAAAATTTGTTGACATTTTTAAAAAGCAAGCACCGCAGTTATTAGTTCGCCTTCATTCTGAAACTTATATGCCTACAAGTGAAGTCTATGAGATCCAGACAATGGTTTCAAATCTCTTTTTTTCTATTTCAAACGCTCTTAATAATTTAATTAGTTCCTCATCACAAAATTTACAAGACGGCTTAAAATGCTTTTCTAACTTTTGGCTCTGAGCCTTTCAGCCAAATAAATACTGAGCATCCCCTGTTCGAAATTTTAAAAGAAATGAAACTATTTGAAGATCCTCAGGCATTTATTGTGTCTAATGCGGTTGTACCAAGAGTTAGAAGTGGAAATATGTCATTTTTTCCGAAAAAGCTTGATATTCATTTATTATCTGTCAAATTTCAAATAAAATCGTTATTTGAGCTTCCAAATCTTTTAAATCTTACTCTTCATAATCAAAAGGAGCTTACAAAAAACAAATCATTTGTAAATTTCGTTAATACAGAAACTTTTTCTATTAAGACACAAAATTTTCGTCCCGATGATATAGTTATTCCAATCTATTTGTATTTCGATGATTTTCAAATCAATAATGCTTTAGGAACTCATGTTTCCTCAATCTGTGGAATATACTACACCTTTAAAACTTTACCGCAGTACTTACTTTCAAGGCTAAACTTTATTTTTCCGTTTATTTTTTTCCATCGCACGTAATCAAAAATTTTGATCATGAAGTAGTTTTTTAACATATTTTTCGTGCGCTAAAAGCGTTAGAAACCGGAGTTTAAATTCAAACAAAATATGGGAAAAAAACTGTTAATTTTGTCTTGGGCCTCATTTTGGGCGACAATTTAGGCTTAAATTCCTTATTAGGCTTTGTAAAGTCCTTTAATTCTATGCGATACTGTAGAGTTTGTAATAGAACTAAATTGGAAATGAAATGCGATGTTTCAGAACAAATTGAGCATTTAAGAACTAAAGAGTCATACAGAAAAGATTTGGATGAAAACAATTGTTTGGAGACAGGAGTTATAAGAGACAGTATTTTTAATGAGTTGAATAACTTTCATGTCATAGACAACTTTTATTTTGATTTAATGCACGATGTTTTGGAAGGAGTCTGATATTTATGATATTTATAATATTTTGCTTGCTTTGGTGAACTTGAAGTTGGTAATACATCAATTAAAATAGAACTGAACAGATTAAAACAAAGAAAATTGAAAAGACTGCCAGTGAAACATTTTGCTTCACAAAATTCCTACCCTTAGTGATAGGAGACTTAGTTCCTCAAAATAACAAGTATAGGATGCTATTAATAAACCTTTTAGAAATAATTTACATTCTGTTTAATAGTAAATTTAGTTTATCTGATATAAATGAGTTGAAAATCAAGATAAGATCTCATCATATTTATACGTTAAGCTTTTCGGACCAACATTAAAGCCAAAACATCATTTCATGGTCCACTACCCGACTGCAATATTAAAATGTGGTATATTGAAATACTGTTGGGTAATGCGCTTCGAAGCCAAGCATAAAGAAGCTAAATCTTATATGAACTCAATAACCTGTAGAATTAATCCAGCACGATCATTGTCAATCAAATCTTCTCTAAAGTATTCGAACTTCTTAATCTTAAATGAAAATGGTATACCTCCAATATTTGATAAATACGATTTTAAGAGTGTTGCTGTAAGCACCATCGAATGTTTGAAAACTGTAGATCACAAAATAAAAAATGAAAAAATTAATATAAGTGAGAAAATTGAATATAAAGGGACTATATACAAAAAAGATATTTTTTTTTAGCATGTACAATTAACACCATATTAAAGGTATTTAAATCAATCTTATATTTTACTGAAAATTACGAAATATGTGTGATTTTTTGCGAAATGGATGGTTATAAATATGACCCACATTATCAAGCTTATGAAATAGAAATCCAAAATTTAATTCTAATCTAATCGTTAATATTGCAGAATTTACAACATATCCAATGCATTTATATACTCAAAGCAACTCTAAAAACTATTTAATTTATAACACCCTATGAATAAATTTTAAGATTCTCATGTATATGTAATAAATAATTAAACAAATATAAAACGTACAATGGAAAACTATTATTTTTGTTGGAAAAAACATTTAGGATGTATGAAAACATATAATAAATATGAATCATATTGAAATTAAATATGAATCATATTGATATTAAATATGAATAATATTTAAATTAAATGTGAAATATATTCAATTTTAGTATGTAAAATATTTGATTCAAATATGAAATATATTTAAATTAAATATGTAAACTATTTAATTCAAATATAAACTATATTCAATTTAAATATGAACCATATTTAAATTTACTATGAGATATATTTATTTCAATATGCAATATATTCGATTTTAATATGAAATTTGTTTAAATTCAATATGAAATATATTCAAATTCAATATGAGAAATATTTAAATTAAATATGAAACATATTAAATTTAAAAATGAAAAATATTAAATTTAAATATGAAATATATTAAATTTAAAAATGAAAAATATTAAATTTATATATGAAACATAATAAATTTAAATATGAAACATATTAGATTTAAATATGAAAAATATTAAATTAAAATATGAAACATATTAAATTTAAATATGAAACATATTAAATTTAAATATGAAACATATTAAATTTAAATATGAAATATATTAAATTTAAGTATGAAACATATTAAATTTAAATATGAAACATTTTAAATTCAAAAATGAAAAATATTAAATTTAAATATAAAAAATATTTTAAATTTAAATATCAAATATTTTAAATTTAAATATTTCCATATTAATATCAAAATTTAAATGAAAAATATTCAATTTTAATACAACCGGATGAAAATCAATGGCATAAATATTAAAATCTAAGTGAAAATATTAAAATTTCAGGGCTTTTTTCTATCGGTGTACATAAACTAAACTTTTCGCCACGTTCCAGTGCAGGCGAAACAAACTTGGTCGAGGCTTCTGCTATTAGACAACGATTGCCTTGTTATGGGGCTTCATTAATTCATAATCATCCTTGGCGGCGCGACGGCACTTGTTAATTTTGGTCGGCAACTTGTCGAACACTTTTCGGGAACCAGGCTTCTCTCTCAGCGCTAGATTATCTAAATGATGTTAATAAGAAAGCTTTATGATATGATATGGCTAGATGGTATCTTTAGAGGGTTCTCTACCTTAGCCGTATAAAATGTGAGAGTTTACTTATCATCAAAGCCTGAATATTTGTCAAATATTTTGAAAGTGGCGACTACTATTTGCACTCTAAATTCTTCACTGCCGCTATTCATGCCTCGCTATTCTAAGCATGCAGCCCCGTACTAATTATATTCAGAACTTTGGTTCTCTTGGGCTCAAGGAAAAGCTCATTAAAATCACCCAAGACATGCGTTAAGCGGACAGGCATTAACTTTTTGTCTCTGCCAAACGACAAAGTTTTAGCTCCGAAAACTTGCACCTCTGACGTGGCAGGGCGGCTGCTATAGCGAAGGAAGAAAACCCAACGCGTGTACAGAAAAGAGACATTTCCACATGACTAGGACCATAGAAGCGAAGAAGGGCGAAAAGCTTCAAACGCAGTTTGATGTCTTCTACAAGCATCCATCTAGTCGTAGAGCGAGGCACACAGATGCTCTCTTAAATTTTTGTGGTAGTGCTCAAGGCAGTTGTAAAATTATGCTAATTATAATTATACCTGGTACTACACCGATAGAAAAAAGCCCTGAAATTTTAATATTTTCACTTAGATTTTAATATTTATGCCATTGATTTTCATCCAAGAACGGTTTTATTAAAATTGAA
Source organism: Drosophila obscura (assembly GCF_018151105.1). Classification (NCBI taxonomy): domain Eukaryota; kingdom Metazoa; phylum Arthropoda; class Insecta; order Diptera; family Drosophilidae; genus Drosophila; species Drosophila obscura. Next base: position 103,957 of record NW_024542826.1, on the reverse strand, counting down.
TATTTTTCACTTAAATTTGGATATTAATATGGAAATATTTAAATTTAATATGTTTGATATTTAAATTCAATATATTTCATATTTAAATTTAATATTTTTCATTTTTAAATTTAAAATGCTTCGTATTTAAATTTAATATGTTTCATATTTAAATTTAATATGTTTCATATTTAAATTTATTATGTTTCATATTTAAATTTAATATTTTTCATTTTTAAATTTAATATATTTCATATTTAAATTTAATATTTTTAATTTTTAAATTTAATATGTTTCATATTTAATTTAAATATTTCTCATATTGAATTTGAATATATTTCATATTGAATTTAAACAAATTTCATATTAAAATCGAATATATTGCATATTGAAATAAATATATCTCATAGTAAATTTAAATATGGTTCATATTTAAATTGAATATAGTTTATATTTGAATTAAATAGTTTACATATTTAATTTAAATATATTTCATATTTGAATCAAATATTTTACATACTAAAATTGAATATATTTCATATTTAATTTAAATATTATTCATATTTAATATCAATATGATTCATATTTAATTTCAATATGATTCATATTTATTATATGTTTTCATACATCCTAAATGTTTTTTCCAACAAAAATAATAATTTTCCATTGTACGTTTTATATTTGTTTAATTATTTATTACATATACATGAGAATCTTAAAATTTATTCATAGGGTGTTATAAATTAAATAGTTTTTAGAGTTGCTTTGAGTATATAAATGCATTGGATATGTTGTAAATTCTGCAATATTAACGATTAGATTAGAATTAAATTTGGGATTTCTTATTTCATAAGCTTGATAATGTGGGTCATATTTATAACCATCCATTTCGCAAAAAATCACACATATTTCGTCATTTTCAGTAAAATATAAGATTGATTTAAATACCATTAATATGGTGTTAATTTTACATGCTTAAAAATAATTTTTCTTGTATATAGTCCCTTTATATGTCAATTTTCTCACTTATATCAATTTTGTCATTTTTAATTTTATGATCTACAGTTTCCAACATTCGATGGTGCTTACAGCAACACTCTTAAAATCGTATTTATCAAATATTGGAGGTATACCATTTTCATTTAAGATTAAGAAGTTCGAATACTTTAGAGAAGATTTGATTGACAATGATCGTGCTGGATTAATTCTACAGATTATTGAGTTCATATAAGACTTAGCTTCTTTATGCTTGGCTTGGCTTTATGCTTGGCAGTATTTCAATGGACTACATTTTAATATTGCAGTCGGGTAGTGGACCATGAAATGATGTTTTGGCTTTAATGTTGGTCCGAAACGTATAATTTATGATGAGATCTTATCTTGATTTTCAACTCATTTATATCAGATAAACTAAATTTACTATTAAACTATTATCATTAAGGGTAGGAATTTTGTGAAGCAAAATGTTTCACTGGCACTCATTTTCAATTTTCTTTGTTTTAATCTGTTCAGTTCTATTTTAATTCATGTATTACCAACTTCAAGTTCACCAAGGGGGGTTTCGTCTAGAAGGTTTTATTTTTTATCAAAGCAAGCAAAATATTAAAAATATCATAAACGCAGACTCCTTCCAAAACATCGTGCATTAAATCGAAATAAAAGTTGTCTATGCCATGAAAGTTATTCAACGCATTAAAAATACTGTCTCTTATAACTCCTGTCTCCAAACAATTGTTTCCATCCAAATCTTTTCTGTATGACTCTTTAGTTCTTAAATGCTCAATTTGTTCTGAAACATCGCATTTCATTTCCAATTTAGTTCTATTACAAACTCTACAGTATCGCATAGAATTAAAGGACTTTACAAAGCCTAATAAGGAATTTAAGCCTAAATTGTCGCACAAAATGAGGTAATGAGGTAAAGTTTAACTTTGAAAGTAAGTACTGCGGTAAAGTTTAAAAGGTGTAGTATATTCCACAGATTGAGGACACATGAGTTCCTAAAGCATTATTGATTTGAAAATCATCGAACTACAAATAGTATGGAATAACTATATCATCGGGACGAAAATTTTGTGTCTTCATAGAAAAAGTTTCTGTATTAACGAAATTTACAAATGATTTGTTTTTTGTAAGCTCCTTTTGATTATGAAGAGTAAGATTTAAAAGATTTGGAAGCTCAAATAACGATTTTATTTGAAATTAGACAGATAATAAATGAATATCAAGTTTTTTCGGAAAAATTACATATTTCCACTTCTAACTCTTGGTACAACCGCATTAGACACAATAAATGCCTGAGGATCTTCAAATAGTTTCATTTCTTTTAAAATTTTAAACAGGCGATGCTCAGTATTTATTTGGCTGAAAGGCTCAGAGCAAAAGTTAGAAATGCATTTTAAATCGTCTCGTAAATTTAGTGATGAGGAACTAATTAAATTATTAAGAGCGTTTGAAATAGAAAAAAGGAGATTTGAAACCATTTTCTGGATCTCATAAACTTCACTTCTAGGCATATAAGTTTCAGAATGAAGGCGAACTGATAACTGCAGTGCTTGCTTTTTAAAAATGTTAACAAATTTTTGTATATCTATAGAAAGATAATCCTCTTCTTTTGAAATGTTTTGAATAATTTCTGCGCTTATATTAGCTTCTTTTACTTTTTGACTACAGGAAAAGGAACATTTTCAATTGTGTGGAATCTTGTCATATGATTGATCAAATGATTGATTACAATTGTTAACTTTGCATTGTAACGTGTAATTTTTGGTAATCAAATGCATAAACTTTAAGTGATTAATTAACAACTTAGGCGATTCTTCAACCTTTCCGCATCTAAAACATGGAAAACTATTGTTGTCTGACATAATTTGAAACTTATTCATTCATAAAATTTAGAAGTGCTCTTAAGTTTGGTGATTTTACATCACAAGGCGTATGAATATAGTAAAAAAATTCTTGCATGAAAACCCATGGTAATTGGGCGGCTGCAGGATATTTTAGATTCAATGTATTGAAAATTTTAAAACATATCTCTATGCAACCAATTACTGAATCTTGTTTGTACAAAGTTTGATCAAAATAGACAAAGAATGAGTTGAGGCAAGTACAGCTTATACCTTCCACTATTATAAATGATTGAAGAGTGAAATTATTCTCAAAATTTGTAGAAATGAGTTCAGAAATTTTACGATTTAAGTCATTAATTGAACTTAATCTTAAAATAAAGTATTCCTGTGATTCCACCAAAGGTTTTTTTTCCTGTTTCCAGATTTTGATTTATACCACAACGCTGATGGTAAGACGGAGGGTAGCAGAACTCCCAGAATGTAGTCGGATGAATCTGTAAAGAGAGTATATTTCAGAAATTCTGTTATTTTTCCTTACATCCGGACTAATATGTTTTATGTACCGATTGATTCCGAGAATACATTCTCGTCCGAATATTTAAAGAATAATATTTCGAAATCTTAGATTTGAAAGTATCCCATTTTTGAGACAAATAAAGTCCCTTTTCAGGATATAGGAGGTCAAAGTCTACTTAAATCTGAGAAAATTAAATAGAGAACATATTATGCATAAAATAACAAATCAACGAGAAGGAACGTGTGAGTCGCTTCTGGGGACGCGACTCTACTTATACCCGTACTCAGTCAGTATATACATTTTTGAGCATGATATTTTAGAATTTTAGAATTAAAAAAAAATGTTACATTTTACATTTTTTTGCTACATTTGTTATCTACATCTCATCTACTATGTCTATTCTACATCTAACATGTAGATTGTACATGTACCATTTAGATTCTACATCTCCTCCGCTAGGGGTTGCTCGCGCACTGAACGCGGCAGAGTGTGCGAGCGAGAAGGAAAATGAGTTGCGTTGTCTGGTACGGGAGGGGGAGGGGAAGCAACTGAAAATTAATTTCTTCATTCTGGCTATAATTATGATCCGATCTAATTCAGATTCGGCAATCTGGTAGATATGGGCATTCTCTACGATACTGCGTGTGCGTACTACTGTGTGGGCGGAAGGGGGCGGGGCGAAATTTTGAAATACACTTGTAGCAGTGTGATATCACATGAGTCTGGAAACCAAATTTGGTTTCTCTAGCTCTTATAGTCTCTAAGATCCAGGCGCTCATCAAGACGGACGGACGGACAGACGGACAGACGGACGGACAGACGGACATGGCTATATAGACTCGGCTATTGATGCTGATCAAGAATATATATACTTTATGGGGTCGGAAACGTTTCCTTCTCTGCGTTGCACACATCCACTTTTACCACAAATCTAATATACCCCTTAACTCTTTTTTGAGTACGGGTATAAAAAGCTAAAAAAAAACAAATTGTTTTTTATAAGTAAGACTTTCACCAAATCTGGAGCTTGGCTTTCTGCATATTTTGGCCATTATTTTAGAAATTCTGTAGTGTCAAAATTCTGTAAGTCCTTACGACGCAAATCAAATGTTTGTGTTTAAGGTTCGTTTTGAATGCTATCGAAATAGTCTCGTCAAAATATTTTTCATTAGAAAGAGGCTCTGAAGGCTCGTTACCCTCCTCTATTTTGTCGAGCTTTACTCGCTTTGCTTTGGAGTTAATATATTTCGAATATAATTTTCCAACAGGGTTCTTCCGTGGGCCCGCGGAATAAAATAAAATTCCTTATAAATTTGAATAAATAGATAACAGGTATAATTAAAATTTTTGTTTGTAATATAAATTAATTTTGAAATTTACTTTTGAGTTTGATTCCGTTGAAAAAATTGAAACTATTTGTTCAATTATTGAGGGATAATCCGACGTTTTAAGATTTATATAACAGCAGTTAGCTTCTTCAACTATTAAAGAAATTAATATCTCTCTGTGACTATTGAGCAACACCGATTTACTCTCATAGTAGGCAAGAAAACTTTTTCCTTTTGAAGAACCTTGTAAAATGGATAAAACATCCTTTATTTACAAAAAAAATTAAAAACGAACAATTAAAATTAAATACAAAAATATGGATAAAACAAAGAATTTTTTAAGCACTTACCATTAAACCAGCTGAAAACGAGTTCGAAGGAGAACTTTTTTCAATCCAAGATACAACTTTTGAATTAGCGGACAATGTTTCGTCGTCAAAATTAAACTGAAGTACAAATAAGGAAAATAAATTAGAAAATTATAATTACTTGTTACTTATAATATGTACATATATTTTATTATAATATAATATGTACACAAAAAAATAAGTGTACCTCTTGCTTTTTCCAAGTGAATAATTTCACTCTAAACACTCTATATACAATTTAAACTTCGATACGTTATTCCAGTTTCTAAATTTTTTAAAATATACAAGCAGTTTTTAATTCCAAATTGTACATGTGTTCACACTGTCAGCCAAACATTAAGTCATGTCACTGCCTATTGCCAAAACTATATAATACCAAGTTATTTCAACCGGATTAAATTCATATTCAGTTTACAGTGGCTGTGAGTCTTTGTCTTTGACGAGGAGCCGCAAAAAAGCAAAAACAACTACATACAGTGGCTCCATAGTATAATCGGACACTTGTTTCCCCAGTACAAATGTGCTCAAAAATTATACAGAAATGCGACAAAAATTTTGTTCGTTCACTTCTACTCTAACTTTATAGTATTATCTATCTAATCATAAACAAAAACTTATACTTTCTAGTGAGTCTTTTTACTTGAGTCTCAATAAATTACTTTTTTTTATTTTTCGATTAAAACTAATTATTCTCAAAAGAAAGTATAAGTTTTTGTTTATGATTTAGATAGATAATACTTTAAAGTTAGAGTAGAAGTGAAAGAAAACAATTTTTATCGCATTTCTGTATACTTTTTGAGCACATTTGTACTGGGGAAACAAGTGTCCGATTATACTATGGAGCCACTATACACACATTGCTTTGATTTTGCGAGTACACACATACACAACTACATGCATATTTCTGAGTCGAACTCGAGACAACCCAGAAATATGCATGTACTTTCTTGTCTTTTTTGTCATACATTTTCTGCTCGGTTCGTCGCTGGTAACGGCATTGACGAACGGCGGCCGCGTGTTGTGGGGGATGGCTGGAGAGAGGGGTCGCGGTCAGAGGCAAAGCATAAGCGAAACGAGAACTAAAAAAAACGCAAGCGTATTGCATTGCTGTACTTTTTTGGTGACTTATTTTTCAGAGAACATTTTTTAAATGTACTTAAACGCTAGTTAGCAGCAGCATTTGTACATGTCACACATTTACCTTTTAGTCGGTTGAAAATTTCGTCTAAATCAAAAGATTTCAAGCGGTTTCTAAGTAACTCATCGTCGATATCCATTTTTACACATTTTTGTTCGCGAAATTGCCATAGTTTATGGTTTAGCTGTTTATTATTCAACAGTTCTCAGTTCTATTGATATTTTAAGGCAACAGTTTACTTACCTTTTGTATATTTCTTTTGCACAACCGAAAAAACGAGGCACTTCCAAAAAAACATCCGATCTCTTTCACAAGCACTAAACGAATAAAACAAAATTTGTCTGCGAGAGATCGTCAACACGACGGCCCAGCCTCGGCTGGATTTGCAAGCAAGCGCACAGTGGGGCCTCAGCCGAAATACATAGGCAAATATGCACCGGAATCAAAGTTCGACTTTGATAATGCATTATAAAGCTTCCCGTTATCTTAGCACCGTGTACTCGTATACTTAACTACATTTTGTAATATTTTCTTTTCAAATACAGAACTTATTAATTTTGCTAGCTGAACAGTCCGAATGTCCCACTGTCCCACATACTTCTCGTCTGCTCTTTAACACGGAATTTCGCCAGCTGCGTGCTGTACTCTGTTTTTACTCAGACGTTCAGCAACGGATCTCAGTATTTTCTATTACTATTTCATTTTGCCTTTTTTGCACACATACCCTTTACTTTTTTAGAGTAGTCGAATTTTCGAAAAAGCTTTTCCTCTTACAGTTTTAGAAGTTTTGTATATGTAAATATGTTTCGTCTATGTATTTCGTGTATCCTTCATATGATAAATTACTTTTAGGAAAGATTATAAAAATATAATATAATGTATATATATATATACATATTATATAAAATGCATAGGGTATTCAAAGTGCGACGTGCCAATATGGAATTGATACTTTGCACATTCGCATTTGAAAAAGAGAAAATGCGAGTACGAATACGAGCGTGACCACGATATTTCTGTATCGTGCAGCGGAACAGAATGTTTGAAATAAGGGTAGTCGACGTGTCGAGACCTGTCGCACGCACGTCTTACTCGTGAACCAGTGCATATGTACAATGTAGCACATATTATGTACGTATATATGTCCGTATATAGCTCGATGACATAACATACCTGCCATACAAGTGGGCTGTTTACTTTAACACAGGGTTGTCCTAGGAGTTTAATCGATGACATAGCCTAAGCGAGATTCGCCAAAGTCAGACCTTAATAAGCGATGAGATTTCCCTAAAAAGGCTTTATGAATTCACCCTCTATATAGTTTGCCCTTAATATGCGATGAATTTCCCTTGAAAAGTAAGGCCTTAATAACCTGTTGAATTTCCCTTAAAAAGTCAGGACCTAAGTTGATGTACTTAAGTAAAAATTTTGATACTTTGAAGAAAGGCATGGGTAAATTCGTGGCTAAAATATTAAATTTCTTTTATCCTATTCCTTTTCTTATAAAATTGTATTCATATTCACATATGTTGCAGTGTGTTCCTTTTTCCACACGAACCTTAGTTTTTTTGATTTGCTCATGTCGTAAGGCAGTAGTGGGCAAACCGGGCACTTCAAATGAATTAATTAATTCAGATGGGCTAATGCGACTATATTTCAATGTTAAGCAGATCTGGTCCTGTAGATCGGCAGTGCATTTGCGCCAAAAACAAAACACCCGCTTATAATTTGTACCTGTTCTCCGAATCTCGTTTTTAGTTCCTTCTTTTTCAGATTCTGTTGGAAATGAAAAAGTGTCGTCCAAACGCGTTTAATTTCGCAATATCACATTTCCTTCTAATTTTAGCAACGCTAACTTTATAAACTAATTTATAATTAAACGAAATTTGCAATTGGCTGATAATATTTTGGAACAGTGTGAAAGGTAAACGGATGTAATAGATTTTAATTCCATTTCAATTATTCTGAATGGAAATTGGTGACGATTTTGGTGTTGGAAACATATAACATATAATGAAAACGAGAAGCAACGTTAGTCCCCAGAAGCGACTTGTCAGACCCGACGCGTCAGATAGCGACGTTTGAGCTTATTACTCTTCTAGAAATTATAGCGGCAGTCCGAAATTAGAAACTTGAAAAAAAAAAATTTACATTTAACATTCTTTTGGTACTTATCTACAATGTCACATATTTGTCGTATATTTTTTACATCTAACATGTAGATACAGTAGACATGTACCATTTATATTCTAGTTTAGTCCTCCGCTAGGGATCCGCGCACTGACACGTGGTAGAGGGTGCGAGCGAGAAGGATTATTGAGTATTTGCCATTCTCTTGCTGGATTCGGATTGAGAACCAACTGTTAGTTAACCTGTTTATTTTCCTTGAACATCGGAATAAGTTGTGCTCAATCTCGAGGCTACTTGGGAACCTCGTTAGCAGACCTGCGTGGCAAAATGTGCATTTTATCTCTTATCCTGTGCCTTTTGATTTTCGTTTGTAGGGCGGATGGGGGCTAAATTTGAAATTCATTTGTAGCAGTGTGATATCACATGAGTCTGGAAACCAAATTTGGTTTCTCTAGCTCTTATAGTCTCTCAGATCTAGGCGCTCATCAAGATGGACAGACGGACGGACGGACAGACGGACATGGCTATATTGACTCGGCTATTGATGCTGATCAAGAATATATATACTTTATGGGGTCGGAAATGTTTCCTTCTCTGCGTTGTACACATCCGCTTTTACCACAAATCTAATATACCCCTTAACTCTTTTTTGAGAACGGGTATAATAAAGTAGTGGAGATAGTTGTAATAAGAACAAGGAAACATATATCTACGAGCCAAGATTTGCCCTCTAGAATTGGACTGTTTATTCAATGTTCCTAGTTGAAATAAATTTTAGAAGACACATTGGTTAATATATTTGGTTTATAGCCCTTAAAAGTTTAAAGCAAACGCACCTGACACATTTGAATTATCTGCCGCATCTTATATATGTGCCTAATTAATGGTATTGTTTATAGTGCAGAAAAAGCACGGCTGTAAACTATTTTGACACTACTATTGCGTGTTAATTACTGTTATAGTGCCTACCGCTTTATTACAGACATCATTGCAAATAAAATCATGAAATTTAAGTTTTCAAAGTATTTTTTTGCGTGGGAGTGGGAGAGCTGCCTGTGATTGACAAAAGGAGAAAGGTTAACCAATCATGCGGAGATAATTTGCAGCCATATGAATCACATCAATTTCTGGCTGACTTACATCAATCATAAAGGAGGCAGGGCTATGAGGAAGGGAAGAGCCTTGGGATGAAATTATTTGTATGGCACTTTTGAGCAGTTAAATTGAGCAGGTAATGTGCGGGCGAAAATACTGGTGTGAAGTCGTGAAAATATTGAACAGAACTTTAAGAATCCAGAATGTGAAGCTAAGTTGATTTGAAACTTCCCTAAGGAACTTTCCTAAGGAACGGGTACTGCATTTATTCATTGAAATATTGATTGACAACACGATGAGACAGCTATTTAAAAATTTTCAAAATTAAACTTTGAATGGTCACAACAAAAGTACGCAGAAGAAACAGGATTATTTCCTGGCAAAAAGGGCAGACCAAGACAGTTTACAAGCGTTTGTGTTATTTATGGCCGTATGATATATATTTATTTCCATACAAATAAATTTACATATATAAAGGATCGCTAGCTGACAATGATAAACCGCACACTGGCTCCACTGGCGTCTGATTCAAATAGTACATAAATAAATTACATGTGTTTGCTGTCGTTTCTTAATTTTTACCCCAATTTACACATTTCCATTTTTTCCGGTGATGCTGTCAGTTTGATAGTTTCACATCAATAAAGGGGTTAAACGCTTATCATCATTGGCATTTAAATGGGCCTTGTTTTGAAGCTGGCCATGGTCTGGAGCTTGAGCTGGTTTGGAGCTCCGATGCTGTTTCAGTAAATGTCGGCTTGACCTTTAACCTGCTTAAATTCACTTTAATTTGACAGATTCCCAGCGGAATGGGCTTCAATGAGAAGATTACTCTTAGCAACCTTTGTGGCCTGATTTTCCGTTTAGTTTTCATTTCTAATTGAAACCGTATTAAAGCGAGCGATTAGAAAATGAAACGTTGCTAAGCCCCAAAGTTCTGGTCAAATGTTTTCCCTTTATTGCAGTAAAAGCAGTACAATTGATTTTGATTATTTTTCTCGGCCTGTATAGCTCTCTCTAGAATCATACACATACACAAGTAAATTGGGCTCGACCATTTTTTTCACGTCTGCCATTTCTACTCAATAATGTTATTAGTCGGGCTAGTCTGTGAGTGTTTCGGCTCCTTTTTGTTGCGGGGCTTTTTCCTTTTTTCCGGGTAAAAACACTTTCTGTTACTTTGACCATTCTCGCTGATTTCATTGTGATGGATCCAATAGGCCTTATCCCGAGACACTTCTCGTATCATTTACTCGACTGTAAAGAGGTTATTTACATGGCCCAGAAAGCCAAAAAATATCTGACTAGAACACTCCGCCTCACGCAAACGGAATTGCGTTCATGAAGCACCCATATACATGGATATCCCTGGGCTATTGCTGTTGAAAAAAACTATAGAAAAACTATTATTGTACGCCAAACTGCATTCACCAGAAAAAAAGTTTCATTCAGTGACTTTGCACAGCCTGATAAATGGGCTTCCCGACAATCGTCAGAGTTTTTTTCCGATGGGCAGTCGATGGCGGGGAAAAAATTTGAATAGAAATGAGAGTTTGTGATCGAAATCGAAATCAATTAAACGGGAAATGAAATGGTGGGGATTGGTCACAGTGGTGGTAAGGATAGGAGGTGAAATTTTATTTATGGGAGATGTTAGATGCTTTTACCTGATATGGTACAGTGTGTTTTATCAGAAAGTTAGAACGGAGCTAGTTTAAACTGCATGATCGGAGCCAATCACAAAAGAGTAGGCAAGGAGAGAGAGAACTTGAATCGCAATCTAGGCTATTTTTCTGGCTTCATTGAATTACAGTTCGCCGCTGTCAGTGCGTGGGCTACAAATGACATAATACTGACAGCCATTCCTGCCAGTCAGCCATCAAGTTGGCCACTAATGAAAGGCGCTGCCGATAAACAAACATCAACGGCACAGCGGAGTTGACAGCGCGGCCATCGGGTTGGCCAAAATGTAGCCACAAAATTGCATTTGAGTTTGTTCCGAATATTTACGATCTTTGGTCTACTCTCCTCTACAGCCTACACAACTGTATAACTGAATTTCTAATCGAAAAGGATGAGTGGGAGACCAGACCCAACTGGTAGTTGAGTTTAGGGTGTAGAGTGGTTCATTCATTGTACTCTTTCAGGGGGTATGAGTTTACATTTCAGTATAAAATCTTCCGTAAAAAAGGCCAAGATTCCATTACACCATAGAGCGCTTTGAGTTTTGCTGATAAGGGCTTTTGTTTTTTGGATAATTATATCACAAAGCTTTCATTGAATACAGAGAACGAAAGGGGTATGGAATGTAGAACCAAAACATCGAATCTCTACAGAAACAAAAGATCTTTAAGAGTATCTAACTTTTCCACTCAAAAAGCCTTCCCCTCATTCTAGTTCAGGTTTAATTAAAATTGTGTCGTGTTATTGTCCTAACCCTCGTCACATGGTATTGTTTGTATTACGATTTGTTAAATATTTTAGGTAAGTCAACGTGAGGCACAGAATCCCAAATTGTGGTCGCCATTTCTCCATTTAATTAAAGCATATAATTTAATAATAAATTTAACTTTAATGTACAATTTATTTTACTTAATCTCCGCTTTCCAAGTACTTCTCGGAGAATTCGAAAGTTTCTCTGACAGTTTATGTGTTCCTTGACAAAATTGTCTAGTCAATTAAGTTTGAATACATTTTCTGAGGTCGGCAAAAATTGCAGGGACAATTCAAATAATTGCATGATAATGTTTGTTGTCAATTTTAAAATTTATTTGGAGATCTTCTGAGTTTTTACAGAGAGCTTATTTTCCATTTTTTGTGAGCTCATAGGAAGAAGTTTTTCAAAAAGGTTTTTATATAAAACGAAAAGGAACGTGTGAGTCGCTTCTGGGGACGCGATTCTACTTATACCCGTACTCAGTCAGTATATAAATTTTTGAGCTTATGATTTATGTACAGTTTTAAAAAATTGTACATTTTACATTTTTTTGCAACATCTGTTATCTTCAGACCCACGGTTATTATGCTGATTGTGTTAACACACTCTCGGTCCGTTGCTTGTAGGTATATCAGGATGGATTCGGCCCCCTATACCAACTTTTATGTTTGTGCTGAGCTTGTCACTAAATATTTTGTGTCTGTGTTGACGAAACAGCTGGATAGATGGGTCGGGGTCCCTCTGCCAGGTCCGAAAATAAATAAAAATTCAATTTTACTTTTATACTCAGCCACGAAACCCATTTGAAATCTGGGCTTGGCTTAGTGCGGCAATAGCACGTGCCAAATGTGAGTCAAGTGGTCAAACACTCCTGACCTGACATCTTATGTAAAATTGATTCCCCTTTGGCAAAGTTAAAGTTTTCCCAAAAAGTTCTCAACTTAAATCGACCGACAGCTGTCAAGTCTCCAGAAATCATCTCAACCTTTGTGACTTTTCTTTCTTTTAATTTAATCAGTGCAGATGGCAGCGTCACACACCAAACTCTTTGGATCCAATGACAGTTTAAGGCAGGCCGAACTGTGACTGGCCATAACAATTTTTCGTATTCTTGGAAATGGGGAAGTGCGAGGAATGATACTGGAACCCTTTGACGGCATTGTGTTGGCTGGAAAAGTGAGAGTCAAGGACATTTGCTGTGTGATATTCAACGGCACATTTCCATTCAGATGAATGTCACAGGAAATGCCGCCCACAGTTGTTTGCGGAGGAGACGTGCAAAACTTTCAAAAAGAGCTGCCAATACAATACATCAGCTGTGGGGATAGACTATCCTGGTCCCTGAATGAGAGTCACCATTTCTGTCATGGTTTTCAAGAGTTGTTTCTTTAATATGTCTAGCCTCATTTTGAGTACTCTGTTTGCATTGTAATCCATCATCAATTTGAAGAAGTCTGAGAAACAATCCTTTGCTTTTCCGCTCCTCTGAAGTTCAGTCGAATGAAATGTTCTGTTGTCTGGCAACAAATATTAACAATCAATCTGTCTGTTTGTATATCTGCCTGTTACAATATCCGACAACAATTTTTTTCAGATTTATACTTATTTTTCTCCTTTTTTTTTATATTTCATGTGTTAGCTTCCGTTTTCTATTGCATCTTTTTCGACGAAATGTCTATATGTACAATGTACGTACATTTATACTCGCATGTAGATAAGATGTTGATATATATGTTTGACATGCTGTTTAAGTTACATTGCCTTCGTTGAGTTCACAAGTCCCGGAAATGACAGACATTATTATGTCAGCCACGCATATTGAAACTCTTTGCTCCGTCATCTTCTTTATTGCTGGATTTGGAAATTGTACTCTAAGAAGTGATTAGAAAGCGGGGAATCTGATACGAAGGCCTTAGGACGTCGTTGCAGATTATAGACAAGATTCAAAGATACATATACTTTTCATAATTCATATAGGTAAAGAAGTGGCACTCAGAAACGTTTTTTTTAAAGGATATACAAACTTCAGTGTCAAAGTTTATTTACATTTTCCTCTCCTCTCTCTTTGTCAGTTTTTTATTATGCAGAATACAAAGTCTCATATTTATTCTGCTCTGACTTTACTGGCAAAATAATGTACAAACTATGCCAATACAAATATGTGAACATTTATTCCTAATCGATTTAAGTGTGCTCCACCTAAAAGTCCAATTAATTAAATTTACACTCATTAAGCCTATCATAGCTACACGAATTATTCACTATAGATTACAAATCAAATCTAGGAGAAATGACTCCTTCCAATCAGACCTTTCCGTAATGTTCACCAAATCAGACACAGATTTTCTTTGAGCTTTTAAGCAAAATGATATTAATAATACCTATCGATAAATGGGATAATTCACAGTGCAGGATACCCAACATCTGAAATTCAAATCTAATAAATGAGCTTAATTATTTTTTTGTCTTTCTGTACCATTTAGAATCGCATTAAAGGCAAAACAAAAAAATCGAATAGTTTGAAGAACTTTAAAACTTTTCTTGTGCTTTTTTTTATTATTTAACTCGATTGTTTTAAGCTTAAAGATTTTATCTTCTTTTCCCCCAAACTACTCTGTTATAAAAATATAAACCGTTCAATATTAAAAATAAAATGTACACAGCACACGCAGAATGGACAAAAGTTATTTATAGAGCGCGGTTTTCAAATATTTTGGTTATATTTTAAATGCAACATATGGACGTTGCTCTCATTCTCTGCTATTGTGGTGCATGAAAATATGCTCCATTGCTTTTTTTCTCGTAAATGAATGAAATAAAAATATAATCTATTCCATAAATTTGTAAAAAAAACTGTGTGTCAGCGGCTATCTCCGCAACGCGTGCACCAAATTGATAGCCAGAGTATTGTTTATATTTAAAAGTTTTCACTTTTCTATAAATAGGTTCCTCAAAAATCAAAAATTAATCAAAAAAATATCTAAAATTTGGTCTAAAAATGTGTGGTTGAACGCCTATTTCATTTCATTTTGTGTCATTCTATAGAACACAACATTTTATGATAGATTTGGTTTTATACCTTTTTGTATGAAAATTGTTTTCTGAAAAAATTGCAATTTGTGAAAGTATATTTGTTGCTTTTGATTATAATTATTAATTTTTTGATAATTATCATTTTTTAATTTCGATAAATTCCTAAACATTAAATGCATTCAGGGGGGCGGGGGCGTGCAGCGAAGCGCGCGGGTCTTATAGTAAATTCATAAATTTATAAAATTTTCAATCAACTAATTTCATTTAAAATGAGAAAATAAAATTCAATTATTATATACCATTATTTACACTTGAAACTTAAATAACGAATACAAGCGGCTTATTAAATGCAGTATTAAAAACTAAAAATATGAATTAGCTTTTTATATACTCAAAGATTTAGTCATCCATTAAATTGGAGACCCGAGCGAACTCCTTTGTGTAGTGAACAGTTTTGCAGGGATGTAGAATGTAAAATGTAGTTATGAATTTACATAGGAATGTTGGGAGTTGTGGGAAATGTCGTGAAGAGTAGAGCTTGCAAGTACGCAAAGCAACGTAAGACTAGAAGAGAAGAGGAATGTCAAAAAAAAAAAAATTTACGTCTCTCTCTCCCGCTCTGATATCGCTGCAGAAGACTGACCCTCATTCTTTTCTGTTCAAACCACTCAAAGGTGCAAACGTACAATCGTGCAGCCTCCAGGAATTGTTTCCGCAACGTTTTGTTCAAACAACGTATAATCCAAATAATTTCGAACCATCAGTGGTCATTTTTCCGATTAAACGGCAAAAGAACCCAAGTGCATTAAATTAAAATCAGTGCCCATACATATTTTGATGGTGAGTGTCCATTTAGTGCAAAAACTAGGCAGCTTAAACCCATGTGCAAATTTTCCTAACATAGGCAATCGCTTCTCGAGGTTGTATTAGGCCCAGAGAAAAGCGAACCATAATCTTCGACGCGAGTGTCTCCGATCTTGGCGTGCAAAGGAATAGCAGAGAGGAAACAAATACACCGGCAAAACGACAGGTCAATAAACCGAGGCGACAGCGGCCAAACATATTTTCGTAGCATTGGCAATAACGCTGGGCAACAGGTCTCACTCCGAGCTTTCCTGCACCAAGCCAAAGATCGAGGCAACCATACTACTGGAAGGACGGAGGATTTGCAAAACCATACTAACAGCGGCAGAGGGTGCGGCAGAAGTCTAAGGCGAAAACGGCGAGGTCTCCAATATCTACAGAAGTTGAAAGAGCCCCACCTACGCGATTGGAATATTGGGCAAACTTAGAGAGTTCTGTAGTTTTCGTAGATGAGAAAAGTAGGGTGTCCAATGGTTGGACAAGGGCAGCAGATTTAGTTGACTTTTGTTTTCTCTTTTGGTTTGTCTGTTTAAACAGACCGAATTAACGTAACGTAAAAACATAAAAACAGAAGGAAGCGAGAGAAGGGAAAAAATTAAATGGAAAAGGTTTCAAACGCGCAAGTTGGTTAAACATTTCTGAAATTGATTGGTGCCTCATATAAATAACCCATATTTTATTTGAATTAGTGCAAAAACGGAAGAAATACCAAACCTCCTCCTCGCAACGACGAAGGCCTTCGGCGGACATGAACTGGGAGTTAATAATATGCAATTCAGCATTGAATGTAAGTTACATATGCCCTATATTTACCATGTTTATTTATATGTAGTGCCACCAAAAGATTAGAAAGAAAAGTAAAGCGTGAAAAAGAGAAAAGAAACGAAAACATGAAAGACATCGAGATTAAGCATATTCTATCATAATGCTTATCAGTCATGCGACTATCATTTAAGCAATTCCCTTTCTCTTCGCATATTCGGCGCGAGACCAATTAGTTAGTACATACCTACATACATATATGCGCAAGAGCTAAGAAATTCGTTTTGTTTTGCTTTTTGCTCTTCTATCAGTAACTGTAATGTAGTTTACAATGTCGTGCATATAAATAGCACTTAGTATTAACGTTCAATGGAAAAGCTTGGAAATAATTATGTTGAAGTAAAGAACAATTAAGAATGGAGTGAAACGTGTGATCGGTTTTCCTAGATGGGTATAAGAGGGTAATTAAAGTGTTGTAACCGCTTTGGGATCTTTCTATAATCGTTGCCAGCGGAAGATCATAGGTAGGGTGGGTATAGAGGCAAGAGCGTTACCATAACACCTAGGTAATTGCAAGCGGTATGGTCCGAGTCCCTGTGTAATTCTTTCTTCGCCCCTTTTATTTATTGTCGTGCTGCTTGTAAAGTCAGATGGGCTTTACGGGACTCTTGATAATATGTGCTGTAGGTGTGTTGAGTGGAGGTGTCCAGAACCCCCCCAGGCTGATACGCTAGCTGATGCCAGAGAGTCCCCCCGACCACTCCACCCAGCAATCAAGCCGCCTACATTCGCTCCGCTGATCGGGTGCAACTCCGTTTTGTCAATTGTGTTGCCAAGTCACCAGGTATCCGGGGATAAACAAATCGCGTTGTGTCGAGTCAGAGGGACCCTTTTACATGAGAAGTGCAATTGGGGGTGATCTTTTTTTTGAGAAACGAAGATCACGCGAACCAGCAATACATTTGCCTAAGGTCTCTACGGAGGGAAATAGAATTCCAATCGTTCTGTATCAGGCAAACGAGAGTCTGGTCATTACATATTTTGGCGCCCAACGTGGGGCTGATTTTGTGAGAACAGATCAGTTTCATTTCTTTAACAAGGTCCTACTATCAATTCTATAACTATATTTCTTTCTTTGAAATTCTATTCTTTCTCTAATCTTCAAAGTAATAGCTGAATCTTTCGCTATCCTTTGGAATTAGTGACTTTTGGTAGAAGTCCGAAATCACTACCGGGGACTACGACGTTGGTTAAGTTTAACTTGAAGAGTCTTTCTTACGGTACGAGAGCGATTGATACAAAATAACAACAGCATGGAAGGAATTTCGAATCGAGGCGTTTAGCCACGATATCGACCGCTGTGATGTTGTTGTGGAGTAAAAAAGTCTATCAAATACCAACCCGTCAATTTTCTTGGCAGCTTAATTCAAAATAAAATTTTTGTGTAGTTAAGAGTCCAATGTCCACATTGCTGATGACGAGGCCTATGGTGGAATTATTCCTTAGGAAGAATCCTACATTTGGAATCCTACATGACCGGCGACTGTTAGGCAAGGATAAATAGACTCCCTTTCAATTTCTTTTTATGTTCAATTGGTTTAATTGGCGCTGTGTGACTGAAGTTGTCGCTTAGTACAATACCTAGCCACGGTAAATACGCTAAGCCCTTTCATCAGCGAAGTAGTTGAAGCCATTGATCCCTTTTTTCTTTTTATAGTACAAGTGGAGCTCAGACCCCTCACTAGGTTACCCCTATGAACCCGAAGGAAACCATCTAAAATTAAAAAAATACAAAAATTTTAAAAAATTGCTAATAACGCAACTTTAAGTACTGATTTAAGAAAATGTTTGTCGCACGTAGCAAAGAAGATTTGCGCGAAAACGCAGGAGTTAATGCTCCAGAACAATGCAGAATTTGTTTCTTTGAGATGCTCGCTAACGAAAACCTAACGAAAACCCAGTGTAATCATCAATTTCATGAGAAATGTCTGCGCGTACTCATAGAAACGAATAAGGAATGTCCCGTATGTAAACAATTGTGCCATCCGAGAGATTTCATTACGATGACTGGTGATATTGGAGGTCAACGTCCACAACCAGCAGGTGTTGTAGCTACCAAGGGGGCTACTCCGAAAGCTCATTATACTCGTAGTCAACATACAAAGGGAAAAGAAGTGGTAGGGCTACCAACCGCCAGCAATGCTCCAGTCTTGAATACCACAGTTACTCATAGCCCAGCTAGAACAAGTAATGTAAATTCTTCACGAAAAGGTCGGGGTGCAAGGAAGCAGACACAGGCAAGACCAGGCTTGGAAACTCTTCTATGAGTTCCAATAGAACTCCGACCCAGAGCAATTTGGATTATGAGCAGATACTAGGTATGATGGAAAATTTAATAGATAGGAAGTTCGCTACCTTACAGGTGCAACCCAATGTATCCGGAAACGGACAATTAGCGGATGAGAGGAATCAAAGTTCAATAGGAAGTTCACAATCTCCATTAGGTAGAGTCCAGTCTTCTACACGATCCCAATCGAATACAGGAGGAGGTCTGCTACCCGAGAAATCGGCTCGAATTGTCCAAAGCTGGAATGTGAAGTTTGATGGGTCAGAAAAAGGTCCCACAGTTCAAGAATTTCTATACCGACTCCGAGCATTGACCGCAGATAGCTTGAGCAATGACTTCAATTGTTTATGTAAGAATTTGCACATTGTATTATGTGGTAAAGTCAGAGATTGGTATTGGCGCTATCGGAAAGATGTAGGTAGTGTAGAATGGGAAGAGTTTTGTGAAGCACTCAAGAGTCAATATCAGGATCACAAGGATGATGACATAATTATGGAAGAAGTGCGGGCGAGAAAACAAAAGGAAGGCGAAACTTTTGATGCCTTTTACGACGACTTAGTGACTCTTGTGTCTCGACTGACTATTCCTCTGGATGAGTATAGATTAATACAGCAAGTTAAGAGAAATTTAGTGCCAGATTTGCGACAGGCACTATTGTATGTAACTGTATCATCGGTAGCGCATCTGAGGCAATTAGTGCACATGAGAGAGAATCTTTCGAAAGAGCAGGGTTTTCGAGGAAACCACGTTCAGAAACCATATAAGCGGACGATAGCAGGCGTAGAGGAAGCTGCATCGGAAACGGGAGATGACGCAACGGAAGACGAAGTCCATGCCATTAATTTTTCGTCAAAGAAGTTCACCTGTTGGAATTGCGATCAAGAAGGTCATGGGTGGGACTTGTGCTTGCAGCCCCGAAGCATTTTTTGCTATGGTTGTGGAGCTAAAAACGTCTATAAACCACAATGTTCGGTCTGCTTAAAAAAGCGGAAAACTTCCGAAAGGGACCACCCGCCGACAACAGTCGGGTGGCCCCAAAGTAAATATTCCGAATACCCAGACACGTTCTCTGGCAACGCAGCCAGAGCGACAATTGTTACAGAACAATAAGTCGGAAAATACCCAGATTTACGAAAATCTCAAAAATAATAAGACCACACCGGTTTTAAGTCCATTTCGACCGTACCACGAGCGGTATGAAAACTATCTAAGAGTACGAGATACTATTTTTAATAATACAGTAGCGTCGTTACAGTGCAAGGCGAAAAGATCGACTTTACGAATGCGGAATTTTTGGAAAAATATACGTAATACGAGAAAACTGCTAGTAGCTTCCGTGGTGAATGATCAGGTAGATGGTAGATTTTATGCCTCAATTAAGTTTGAACAATTCTCCGAAATGGGGTTACTAGACACCGGAGCAAATATTAGTTGTTTAGGAGCAAGTTTAGCTAATCAGAATTGGACTGAACATAAGAAATTCAAAAAAGTATCTTCCGGAGTTAAGACAGCAGATGGCAAAAGTCATGAGGTCATAGGTTCCGTGCGAATGAATGTGGAGTACAATGGAGAAAACCATCAAATTCTCTTTTTCATTATTCCTTCGTTAGACAAGCGAGTTATCCTTGGCATAGATTTTTGGAAGGTATTTCAGTTAGCACCAGGATTAATAAACAGTCTCGACGGCACCCCGGACAGAGAAAACAGTGAAGAACCAGATGAGAAAAAGTATCCGTTGACGGGAGAACAGAAGAAACGGTTAGAAGTAGTGATGGATTTGTTTCCGAATTTTGCACGTCAAGGATTAGGAAGGACGCCTTGGATCAAACATGAGATAGATATTGGAATCGCAAGGGCTGTGAAACAACGTTTTTATCCAGTTTCGCCAGCCGTGGAAAAGCTTATGTTTAAAGAAATTGATAGAATGTTGGATTTAGGAGTGATAGAGACGTCAACCAGTGCTTGGAGCTCACCGATGCGGTTAGTGATAAAACCGGGTAAGGTACGTTTATGCCTAGATGCCAGGAAAATAAATGAAGTAACTAAAAAGGATGCCTATCCATTGGCCAGTATTGAGGGAATTTTTGCAAGATTACCGAAATCAAACATAATCACCAAAATTGATCTCAAGGATGCCTATTGGCAGATAGCACTTTCGGAAGAGTCTAAGGCCATTACAGCTTTTACAATACCAGGACGACCCCTCTATCAGTTTACTGTAATGCCGTTTGGACTTTGTAACGCTCCTCAGACTATGTGTCGCCTGATGGATGAATTGATTCCCCCAGAGCTGAAATATTGCGTGTTTGGTTACCTCGACGATTTGTGTGTTGTGTCAGAAGATTTTGATTCTCATTTATCCGTGTTAATCCAACTAGCTGATCGGTTTAGGAAAGCAAATTTGACGCTAAATATAGCTAAGACCAAGTTTTGTGTTACCGAAGTCCCATATCTTGGATTTGTAATAGGACATGGTGGTATCGCAACCGATCCCCGGAAAATTTCGTCTATTCGGAACTGGCCCGCTCCAAAGACAAGAAAGCAAGCCAGAGGGTTTTTAGGATTAGTAGGTTGGTACAGGAGATTCATAAAAAACTTCTCTGACGTAACTTTCCCCATTACAGAACTTTTTTCTACGAAGAAAAAGTTTGAATGGACGGCAGCTGCGCAAAGCGCGTTTGATAAGCTAAAACAGTTATTGACCACAGCGCCAATTTTAATTAATCCAGATTTTCAAAAGAAATTTTTTGTCCACTGTGATGCTAGTGACTATGGCATTGGAGCGGTACTCGTGCAGTTATCAGACGAGGGAGTAGAGAATCCTGTGGCATTTATGTCCAAAAAACTCAATAGTGCGCAACGCAACTATAGCGTTACAGAACGTGAGTGTCTTGCTGCTCTTGAGGCAATCGAACGATTCCGATGCTACTTAGAGTTGCAGGAGTTTGAAGTAGTCACTGACCACGCCAGCTTAGTATGGCTAATGCGACAGCCGAATCTGAAAGGAAGATTAGCTCGATGGGCTATGCGATTGCAAGGCTATAAATTCAGCGTGAGTCATAGACGGGGTCAAGACAATGTCGTGCCAGACGCATTATCGCGCATTTATGCCGATATAGCTTCCCTTGAACAAGTCGGTCCCGAGGTCGATTTAAATTCGTCGTGCTTCAAGGACAAAGATTATGAGAAGCTACGTCTAAAAGTTGAAGGAAACCAAGAAAGTTATCCTGACGTAAAGGTCATGGATAAATTTGTATATATCAGGACGGAACATGACGATGGTGTGGAATCTAGTAACCAGCATATCTGGAAACTATGGCTTCCAGTGGGATTGACTCAAGATGTTATTAAAAGATTTCATGATTCCATTGTTACTGCTCACGGCGGTATGGGTAAAACGCTTGAGTTAATTCGGAGAAATTTCTATTGGCCAGGAATGGTAGCTCAAGTTCGAGAATATATTAGGCAATGCGACGTTTGTAAAACTACAAAAGCGCCCAATGTCACGCTAAAACCTCCAATGGGTAAGCAAGCCAGATCAGAACGTCCTTTTCAAAGACTATACGTAGATATACTGGGTCCCTATCCTAGAAGTAAACGTGGTCACATTGGATTGTTGATTGTCCTAGATCACTTGTCTAAATTTCATTGGCTCTGTCCGTTGAAAAAGTTCACATCTGGGGTGATTAAAGAATATTTGGAGAACCATATATTTTGCATGTATGGCGTTCCAGAAGTTTTGGTAAGCGATAACGGATCTCAGTTTAAAGCAGGAGAATTTAATTCATGGTTGACTTCCTTAGGAGTCAAACATACATACACCGCCTTATACTCACCGCAATCCAATGCTTCTGAACGAGTTAATCGATCGTTGATAGCGGCTATTCGTGCATACCTACGAGAAGATCACCGAGAATGGGATGAGTTTATCCACCCTATAAGTTGTGCCCTACGCAACGCTCATCATCAAGCAATAGGTTGTTCACCCTATCATGCTCTGTATGGGTTTGATATGACGACACACGGTACACAGTTTGATTTACTGAGGAAATTGAATCTTCTAGGGGAATCAGAGAATGTGTTAGGTAGAGACGATCAATTAAAGCTACTACGGAAGTCAATCAAACAAAACATATCGGAAGCGTATGAAAAGAATGCGCAGCAGTATAACTTGAGAGCAAGAATCGTAAATTTTCGGGTAGGGCAGGAAGTATTTCGAAGAAATTTCAGCCAAAGCAATTTTCCACGAAATATTAATGCAAAACTAAATCGGCAATGGCTAAAATCTAGAGTGAGAGAAAAAGTTGGCAGCAGTCACTATATTTTAGAAGACCTACAGGGAAACCTACAAGGAACTTACCATGCGAAAGACATCCGGCAGTAACTGTCCTTTTTCAGGCTAATCCCATAGATCAAGGCTCTAGAATTCGCCTGATGGTGTAGTGAACAGTTTTGCAGGGATGTAGAATGTAAAATGTAGTTATGAATTTACATAGGAATGTTGGGAGTTGTGGGAAATGTCGTGAAGAGTAGAGCTTGCAAGTACGCAAAGCAACGTAAGACTAGAAGAGAAAGAGGAATGTCAAAAAAAAAAAAATTTACGTCTCTCTCTCTCCCGCTCTGATATCGCTGCAGAAGGCTGACCCTCATTCTTTTCTGTTCAAACCACTCAAAGGTGCAAACGTACAATCGTGCAGCCTCCAGGAATTGTTTCCGCAACGTTTTGTTCAAACAACGTATAATCCAAATAATTTCGAACCATCAGTGGTCATTTTTCCGATTAAACGGCAAAAGAACCCAAGTGCATTAAATTAAAATCAGTGCCCATACATATTTTGATGGTGAGTGTCCATTTAGTGCAAAAACTAGGCAGCTTAAACCCATGTGCAAATTTTCCTAACATAGGCAATCGCTTTCTCGAGGTTGTATTAGGCCCAGAGAAAAGCGAACCATAATCTTCGACGCGAGTGTCTCCGATCTTGGCGTGCAAAGGAATAGCAGAGAGGAAACAAATACACCGGCAAAACGACAGGTCAATAAACCGAGGCGACAGCGGCCAAACATATTTTCGTAGCATTGGCAATAACGCTGGGCAACAGGTCTCACTCCGAGCTTTCCTGCACCAAGCCAAAGATCGAGGCAACCATACTACTGGAAGGACGGAGGATTTGCAAAACCATACTAACAGCCGGCAGAGGGTGCGGCAGAAGTCTAAGGCGAAAACGGCGAGGTCTCCAATATCCCAGAAGTTGAAAGAGCCCCACCTACGCGATTGGAATATTGGGCAAACTTAGAGAGTTCTGTAGTTTTCGTAGATGAGAAAAGGTATTCCAAAGTCGGTTGGACAAGGGCAGCAGATTTAGTTGACTTTTGTTTTCTCTTTTGGTTTGTCTGTTTAAACAGACCGAATTAACGTAACGTAAAAACATAAAAACAGAAGGAAGCGAGAGAAGGAAAAAAAAATTAAATGGAAAAGGTTTCAAACGCGCAAGTTGGTTCAACATTTCTGAAATTGATTGGTGCCTCATATAAATAACCCATATTTTATTTGAATTAGTGCAAAAACGGAAGAAATACCAAACCTCCTCCTCGCAACGACGAAGGCCTTCGGCGGACATGAACTGGGAGTTAATAATATGCAATTCAGCATTGAATGTAAGTTACATATGCCCTATATTTACCATGTTTATTTATATGTAGTGCCACCAAAAGATTAGAAAGAAAAGTAAAGCGTGAAAAAGAGAAAAGAAACGAAAACATGAAAGACATCGAGATTAAGCATATTCTATCATAATGCTTATCAGTCATGCGACTATCATTTAAGCAATTCCCTTTCTCTTCGCATATTCGGCGCGAGACCAATTAGTTAGTACATACCTACATACATATATGCGCAAGAGCTAAGAAATTCGTTTTGTTTTGCTTTTTGCTCTTCTATCAGTAACTGTAATGTAGTTTACAATGTCGTGCATATAAATAGCACTTAGTATTAACGTTCAATGGAAAAGCTTGGAAATAATTATGTTGAAGTAAAGAACAATTAAGAATGGAGTGAAACGTGTGATCGGTTTTCCTAGATGGGTATAAGAGGGTAATTAAAGTGTTGTAACCGCTTTGGGATCTTTCTATAATCGTTGCCAGCGGAAGATCATAGGTAGGGTGGGTATAGAGGCAAGAGCGTTACCATAACACCTAGGTAATTGCAAGCGGTATGGTCCGAGTCCCTGTGTAATTCTTTCTTCGCCCCTTTTATTTATTGTCGTGCTGCTTGTAAAGTCAGATGGGCTTTACGGGACTCTTGATAATATGTGCTGTAGGTGTGTTGAGTGGAGGTGTCCAGAACCCCCCCAGGCTGATACGCTAGCTGATGCCAGAGAGTCCCCCCGACCACTCCACCCAGCAATCAAGCCGCCTACATTCGCTCCGCTGATCGGGTGCAACTCCGTTTTGTCAATTGTGTTGCCAAGTCACCAGGTATCCGGGGATAAACAAATCGCGTTGTGTCGAGTCAGAGGGACCCTTTTACATGAGAAGTGCAATTGGGGGTGATCTTTTTTTTGAGAAACGAAGATCACGCGAACCAGCAATACATTTGCCCTAAGGTCTCTACGGAGGGAAATAGAATTCCAATCGTTCTGTATCAGGCAAACGAGAGTCTGGTCATTACATTTGATAACCCTTTAATGTGTTTTCTGTTGATTTTTAACACCGAATCCATAAAAACTGATATGTCGGAACAGAAAGCAACAAAAAAAGCGTATTTACTAATTAAAAGTTGTAATTAAATATCGACCTTTAATGCAGTTGAGTAAACCAGGGGACAAAACACGGAAAACGCAGAGGAGAAGGAATTTTACCGGAGTTTGGAGGAAACCACATTGATTTTTGGCATCGCAGCAGCTAAAAAGACAGAAGCAGGACCCAAAGACAGTATCAGTGATAGGAAAAAAACCGGGGATAAGCATAGTGTTTCCCAAAAAAAAACTCTCGGCAACGCACCGACAGTTCCTGTAAAATCAATGTGCATAGATAGACGGGATTGGCGATGGAATTGGCAGAGGTCTGGTCGAGGCAGAGTAAACAAACGTTTCCGCCTTTGAAAAATTGCTCTCATTTTTTGGTTGAGCGGCCGCACCGAACCACTGGAAGTCACAGCTATCACGAACCGAAAAAATGAAACCGCTTCCTGGCGTTGTTGTTTGTTATTACACCCACAACCGACGTACTGCAAATAAGTAAAACTGAACAACAAAAATAGCGAAGCTACACCCTCAGACATTTTGTTGAACTATAAATAATAGTTACAAATTTGTTTTTGCCTTTTTTCAGGCATGTTTTGCCACAAGATCAACACAGTTAAAATGAAAATGTGTGCATATACATAGTAAAGAAAGAAACAAGAGTTCCATAACCAATATTTGCATACTTAAATTGAGGTGCATGTAATCCAAGAAAGGTTAAATGTCTGTCCAGTTGGTGCAATGTTGGCGACAGAGATTAGGCATAGTTTTTAAATGGGTAAATTGGAAGGTACTTTAAAGGTACTTTTAAAGAATACGAAGTCTGTTAGCGGTAAAGCTTAAAGAATTCTATCACTTGAATCTGTTTTTTAAATTGTGCTACCTCATTTTTGAAGGATATTCTGTTCCATTACTAGCCTGAATTCATGCGTACTTTGTTTTTGATATCTCACATTGTATGGACACAACTTATCTAAGGAACAATTATATTCAGCATTGCAACAACCACATTTAAAGCGACCGAGAAATAAATGCAGATACTGCCATATTGTATAAACATTTTCCCATTCACACTTTTTTTCAACAAATTAACTTTCTGGTAAAGATATATTATTATTTTTAATGCAAATTTATATTGAATATAATGCAATCAAGAGTCTCACGTTGACATTGCTGTAACTACACACAAAAAGCTTTCTGCCATTAAACTGCAATTTAGTGGGCTTCATATCATTATGCCGCAGGGCCATTAACGTCAATAAAATTTTGACTTTGGCCAGGGACCTACCAGCATTCTCTGTGAGTAAAGTACCAAGGATACGTTAGTGTTGCCATGGTTTTCATGTTCAGTTTGGCTTCCAATTTATCTCAGTCTTTATTGCTGATGTTAATAACGTTTGCTTTTTGCGCTTTTGTCTCCCGGAAAAGCTGAGCTATGCATTAATCAATTGTCAATTATGCTGCGGATACCAAAATTGATGGAAGGAGCAACAGCAGCCGCAACAGAGGCGAGGCCTGGGCTTACCGATGATCCCGACACCCCCAGAACCCAGAACCCCAGTACCACTGATTCTTGACGCTCTTGGCTGTTCGTTTTCAGCATTTCCTTTTTCCCTGGCAATGCAGTTGGCATGAACAGATAGACACATATATAGAGACACTGAGCCAGCCACAGCCACATAGACAGTGAGAGAGAGAGAGGTACATATATACATATGTACAGATATGTATGTAGTGCCAATCATACTCATACAGGGAGACAGGCATCCTTTGCTGCAGTTGGTTCCTTCGCTGCCCTTATCCTTTATGCAATTTGTCTTTTTGCTCACTTTTTCCGTTTTGCTCTCCGTTCTGGGGCTCCGTGGCACGCGGCATGCAGCTTTGAGTGGTTGCCGGTCATGAGATATCACCCGACTTTACTTCCGTTGCCTGCATTTTAAGTTTCGTCCACTTTCGTTTTCTTTTTGATGGTGTTTAAACATCCCTGAAACAGACAGCTTTATGCATGTTGAACATTCGGCTGTGCTGGATCCTCAGTTGTCAGTTCCTGAATATTGAACAAGCAGCGCCCAGTAATTTGAAGATTATAAATCACACACACACTCGCATTATGCTGCTACAGTGTGTATGATTATTGGTCCCCGAGGGTGCATTTGCTCACAGTAATCATCACTCAACCCAGGGACTTGGAGCTTTCGTACTGGCCCTCAGGTATCTGCCAACGTTACGCATTCATCATCCAGTTGGGTGCTCGAATTCCGGATTCCCATTTTCGCTAAATTCAGGTGGCCATTGCACCTTGGGACCTTGGCACCTTGGGGTGTGAAACCAGTTTCAAGAAGATTAGCGAATCAATCAGCAAATTGCATATAGGGTCGAACTTGACTTGATGATAACTTAATTGATGGATAGGTTAATGGAGCTTGGACTGAAATCGCAGCATAGTGTTGGAATTAGCATATTTCATTACCCACATTACAATGGCCAACAATGAAGGAAATTCAATGTCTTGTTTAGTTCTTTAAAGGAAACTTATAATCTAGTTCGATACCAAAACTGTAGAAATGTTGAATTTCCAGATCAGAGGATATGAATGGGTAGATTTGTTAAGCCTCCTTCAATTAAAAGCAAAAAAAAACGAGAAGGAACGTGTGAGTCGTTTCTGGGGAACGACTCTTATACCCGTACTCAGTCAGTATATACATTTTTAGCTTGATTTTTTAATTTTAAGAAAAAAATTTACATTTTACATTTTTTTGCTACATCTGATATCTACATCATACTACAATGTTTCACTAACATGTAATTGTACAATGTACATGCCCATTAGATTCTACGCCTCTCAGGGCCCACACTGAACGCGGCAGTGTGCGAGCGAGAAGGAAATGAGTTTCGTAGTCGTCTTGGGAGGGGGACAGGGAAGCAACTGAAAATTAATTTCTTCATTCTGGCTATAATTATGATCCGATCTGATTCAGATTCGGCAGTCTGGTAGGTATGGGCATTCCTCATGCGTTTTTAGTTTTATCGTATCTTTAATGTGCCTGCCACAGATTTTCGTCCTTTGCCCTTGGGACGGGGGCACCGGGGTTTGAAACCAGTTTAAGCAGTTTAGCACATGAGTCTGGAAACCAAATTTGGTTGCCCAACTTCTTATGATAACTTAATTGATGGATAGGTTACTGAGCTGACAGAAATCGGAGCATACGGTTGGAAGACATGGCTTATTACCCACATTCATGCCGACAATGAAGGAAATTCAATGTCTTGTTTAGTTCTGAAAGGATGCTTAATCTAGTTCGAAACCAAAGCTCTAGTAATGTTGAATTTCCAGATCAGTGGATATGAATGGGTACATTTGTTAATCCTCCTTCAGAGATTTTTAGTTTTACAGATTCTTCAGCTTCATTCTATTAATTGTAAAATACAGTGCAAATGATTCCCCAATAAAATGGTTATGGAGACTGCACTATACTTTTTTTTTTGTTTGTTTGTTTATCCAAAAGACCCCCAGTTAAGCAATTGAGCTTGCTTTTCGCTCAACGTTAATAAGCTAATAAACTCAGACCAAATTTTCTTCTCGTCCCTCAGTTAGCATTAGTCATTGTGTATTGTATGGATGAACATTTTTTCGTTAGATCTTTTATAAAAAAAATTTTGTTTACTATTTGTATAAAGACAAATCAAAAATGGCAAAAAATATGATTTATTATTTATTACTATTATTATAAAATGGCAACCAAAATGGGTATCGAAAAAATGTGATTTAAAGATGTGATGTGATAAAAGATGTGCAATAACTGTATCAAATGGTAATTATAAATGGTTTTTTTTCTTCGAATTACGTAAAATATTTTCTGAGTAATTTTGTTTATTAAAGCCAGCATCAATTCCGTCATGGAACTTCCGTGAGAGAAAATTTGAATTTGAATTTCCCATAGAAATATGTTTTTTTAATGTATTACATTACTTGTTGAACTGCTGGCCAGCGGCATTTTCGAGTCTATGCTAAGAGCGAGCTCTGCTGAAATAAATAATCTAGATGTGGAATAAAAAGCTCATTAAATTAGCTCATAATTTGCAACAATTTGAGAGCCATGTTATATGGCTGGATGGATCCCTGCTCTTTGGTACCCCAATCCCAACGGTAGTCCAATGGTGCAGCCCATGCATGCCCGGGAAAAGGGGAAAAGTCATAAAAATCTTTATGCTCTTTTTATGAGAATACAAGCTGCGGCATATCACACAGTTAAACAATTGCTCTCGACTAGCCAGAACATTGTTTTCTCGTGTTTTTATACCCGTACTCAAAAAAGAGTTAAGGGACTGTATGCGGATTGTGGAGAAGGTGGATGCGTGGGGGAGGAAGGGGGAAACGTTTACCCCATAAATATATATCCATCTGATCAGATTCGGCAGTCGGTATAGCTATGTCCTTCTCCGCCCCCGATAGAACAAAAATGTGGCGCCACAGATTTTGATACGATGAAACTAAAAACTTAATTTTCTGTTGGTTCATCTGATCTCCTGACAGGAAACCAAATTTGGTTTCTCTAGCTCGTACACTCTGGATCCAGGCGCTCATCAAGACGGACAGACCCGTACGGACAGACGGACATGGCTATAGAGACTCGGCTATTGATGCTGATCAAGAATATACATACTTTATGGGGTCGGAAACGTTTCCTTCTATGCGTTGCACACTCCACTTTTACCACAAATCTAATAGCCCTTAACTCTTATTTTAAATACGGGTATAAAAATGTATATACTGACTGAGTACGGGTATAAGTAGAGTCGCGTCCCCAGAAGCGACTCGCACGTTCCTTCTCGTTTTTTCTGTCTTAAGTCTCGAAAATATCTCAAATCACAGAATATCAGAGTTTCAAAAATGTATTACAAAATTCGTACACCGAATCTTTGGGTCGTTTCTTGTGGGTCTTTGTTTTTATCCCTTGTTGTTCCTTGGGACATTTACTTTTATTGTGCGGCTGGTTCAAGGTTCAGGCACTTTGATTATGGACGTTAGTTCTAGTAGAAAATACGACGAAGGCTGCAGGGCTGGGCAGGGCAGCGTGAGACTGGCAGAACGAGATTCCCTCTAATGTGGATACATTTATGGCCCAAAATATCTGCCATTGTCGTATCGCCCTTGGTGCTGGCTGGCAATTGCAGCAGCCAAAACTAAGGATGCACGAAAGATACTCACTCTTCTGGCCTTGCTCGTTGTTATCTAATCTTAATGCGGAAGTTACCCAGCTGAGAAGTGTCAAAAATAACTTCAAGGCAGGGAAAGTTCTTAGATCGCAAGCAAGTATTAATTATTGGTTTTGTTTGCATGCTCCATTCGGGAACATTCCGACCTAACCGTTTTATGTGGCAGAGTACGACAACTATGAATATTACTACCCAACCACCTGCCACAGATCGGGGCCAAGTGTCAAGTGGCGAGATAGGGTAAAAATATTCCCAAAGTTTTCAGCTTGTTAGAAGCCCAGGGCAGAGTTGGATAAAAAACGTTTGCCTGGCTTTCGGCCGTCAGCTGTCAACGGTCTGATTCGTTTTTGCCGAACAACGGAATTGTTCATTTGTCTCCGGCATTAGCGGACAGGAAGTCAACTGTTGTCCTGTGCGCTGTGGCATAGACCAAACAAAGACATGCTCCATGATTACTTCACCTTTCCATCCCATTCATTCTGGAAGATGGAGAGGTCCAGGAATTAAGCTGAAACATAGGGAAGACCAACAAACAAATTTGCTATGTTCAAGAAGTCACATAAAGTGCCGAGTCTTGTGAAACCCACAGGGGAACGAGCTGAAACAAAAAACCCAACCCGAATCACAACATCCAGTCATAGGACAGTAGGTCATCTGTCCTCAACTTATTCATCATCATCATCTGGTTGTGGCCTTTTATATTCCTTGTTACCGGAACATTTTCTAATCTTAATTTCCTCTCAAGCCTAATATGAGCCTCAAGGTAATAAAAATTACACATACCATTATTCCGAAAGAATCGCACAGAACTTGGGACTGTCCCCACACGGAATCCCGACTGTAACTGAAAGCTACATTTATTCAGATGACGCAGACACCATTTTTCTGCCCGGACACTCTGGTGGGATTCCACAAACAAGTGGCTAAGTGGCAGTATCCTTGATTCAGGTGATGCTGCTAAGAGCAATGTGGCTGCTCTGCTTGTTTGGAGTTTTTAGTTACAATAAAAGAGCTTTGTTTAGCAGCCCTGAAATTAGTTTTGTTGTAAGTTCCCTTTACACTTTTATAAGAATAAAGGTTTTTATGCCCGTACTCAAAAAAGAGTTAAGGGGTATATTAGATTTGTGGTAAAAGTGGATGTGTGTAATGCAGAGGGAAACGTTTCCGACCCATAAAGTATATATATTCTGATCAGCATCATAGCCGTAGACCCAACCTGTCTGTCTGTCCGTCTGTCTGTCCGTCTTGTTGAGCGCCTAGCCAGAGACTATAAGAGCTAGGGCAATCAAATTTGGTTTCCAGACTCATGTGATATCCCACTGTTACAGGTATTTCAAAATTTCGCCCCGCCCCCTTCCGCCTCCACAAAGGATGAAAATCTGTGGCAGGCACATTTTTAAGATACTATAAAACTAAAAACGCAGTGTCGTGAGAATGCCCATATCTACCAGACTGCCGAATCTGAATCAGATCGGATTATAATTTTAGCCAGAATGAAGAAATTAATTTTCAGTTGCTTCCCCTTCCCCCTCCCGCCTACGACAACGCATCTCATTTTCCTTCTCGCTCGCACACTCTGCCGCGTTCAGTGCGCGAGCAACCCCTAGCGGAGGAGGGTGAACATGTCTACATGTTAGATGTAGAATATACATTGTAGATGTAGATATCAGATGTAGCAATAAAATGTTATATGTAAAATTTTTTGTTTTAATTCTAAAATTCTAAAAAATCATATGCTTAAAAATGTTTATGCTGACTGAGTACGGGTATAGTGAGTCGCGTCCCTAGAAGCGACTCGCACGTTCCTTCTCGTTTTTTTTATTTACTGAATGTCTGATTTTTTGGAAATTGTTTTCCTTACCTCCTATTAACGGGAATTTACTGTAGAACCGTGCATTTTTTTCAGGAAATGCTGTTTTCCCCTGCACTCCTGAAAGACTAAGCCAAACTAACTTTTTTATTAACCGACCTGGTTTATTTTACGGACTAATTGCCATATTTCCCACTATATTAGACCATAAAGATAATATTTATCGACGACCCAGCCTGGCCTTGGCATTTTCCTGCTGACTGTTTCTTTTTGTGTTGACCTTGTTTAATCAGAAAAATTGTTGGCAGATTTGGGAATTTTTGGAAAATATACATATGTTATAAGATTACCTTAAACATGTTCTTAATAATTGCTATCAGCGTGTTTATTTAACGTAAATGGATTCCTTGATTTGGGTAATCTTTTTCCCCACTTTTTGTGGCAAAAGCCATTTTAAGAGAGCAAATAATGTCGCTGGGATTTTAATTAAAATTTATCTTGTTATCCTGATTAGGTTTCCTACACCCAATACTCATATTAGAAGCATGTATTAATCTATCTCTGTGTATCTAGCTTTCAGCTATATCTACATTAATGTGTGACCTGAAAAGTTGACAACTTTGGTGTTGGTTTCATTTCGTATGCCATGCTTTTTTCTATTTTAGGTCATTATTTTTTCAGAACCACTTTTTTTGTGTGACTGTCATTTTCATAACGATTTTTGGTTCATAATTAGAGCTTGGTTTTGGATAGCTTTTCGTGCAACTAAGGCTTTAAATTGCGTGAAACTTTTTTATGGAAAGATAGTTTTAGTCTGATGTTGGTTCTTTGACAGACGCTTACAAAGTGCCATCCATGTCTCTCCGTTTTCCAGCAACTATGCTTTGAGTTGCTTTGGGACATTTGTCTATGGTTTGTTTTTCCTTTTGGTAGGTCTTTCCTGGTCAAACGAGCTTTGAGTTACAGTTTTCATACCATTTTTCGGTATTTCCGTATCCGGATTGCGATTGCAGTTTTGAAGGAATATTTTTAATTAACCACTGAAGTGACATGTGCAAGCCTCGACAACTCTTGTGTATTAATGAAGCAATCCTTTGTATAAATACTTGAATATTCAAACACCCCGTTGACCATACCACGTCCCGCCACAAAACCTCAGGCACGCACACAACAGTGGTAAAATGTTGTAAAAATATATACATAATCGAGTGAGGGTGAGGTAGACAGTGCGTGAAATAGAGAGAGAAAGATCCATGTCATGGCGTATTTATTTTGTGCGCAAACAAATGGAGGAATGAAATCACGGAATGAAACCATAAGAGGAGACAGTTCCATGTGCTCGTTTGTCGTGAATCATTATAAGTGGCTATTAATGTGACAATAACGAAACAATTCATATACCATATAATACGTTACAGAGACAACTATTTGGACTGGTGTTTTGCTTATGAATCATGAGAGAAATCTTTCGATTGGAAAGGGGAAAATGAGGATTAAAGATTAGATAAATTCAATGTGAATATTCATAAAATCACAATTTCTGTTGGGCAGAAGGTTTTTGATGTTTTAGAGGTTTTATTTTCACTGAAGATGTGCCCTTAAAGTTCCCACTTGTATTGGGTCACAAGTGAAGAGCGCCAAAACTTTTTAACTCTTTATTGCAGAGATTCTCGACTACTCGTACTTACTGACAGTAGCAAGGAAGGTGGGCCTGTCGGTTGGGTTTCATCGTTGACTACTCAATCTCACTTTATTGATGGACAGTCTGCGAAGCTCAATTATGATTTGATGGGTTTTTACTGGACTGTGTCATTCGTTGCGTATGCGTCGATCTAGACATATGGGCCAGATGGAGCCCTAATGAAGTTTCAGCCTCAATCCATGTCACTTAGGTGCACTAAAAGCTTTTACACCTCCAGCACCAGTGCTCGTATCTATCACCTTGCCACATCTTGTGTGGGCTCTTTGGTGTGTAATGCAACACAGAAACCTATGGCATCCCCTCCACGTACTAATTTCCCTCTATCTCAGACACACATGGCTGGTTGACTAACAATTTCAAAGTCATTAAGACAGCCCGGTAAAGTTTTGAAAAGAAGAATTGGCCAGATAACTTTTATGGCGAGACCCCACACACAAAAATGCCATCAAAATAGACACAGAGAATGATGATTCAATCCCCTCCGCAACGTAAAAAGTGCCAAGCTTTAACGAGTGCAATGGCAGATAGGAACAGATTTTATTACCATTCGGTCCCATATTCCCAGGTGGCAGTAATTGAAATTCGAATGCAACTTCCATTCGTCATTCGTCTCTGGCAAAGTTGAATTGAACTTTATTTAACATTTTCGACTGTTACTACGCTGCTGTCCAAGCTGAGAAGTTCGAGGGCCCAGTCTCCCTCGAGTATTCAGAAAGAAACAAATAAATACAAGGACATGTCAATAACTTTGTCTATCTAGGCCCCTGAGCTGTGCCCTGGAGTACCCACTGGTATTGGTATGCCAAACAAATGCACTTCGGACTAAACAAGTGTTTATGTCCTTTAGCCCCTTACAATTCCAGAAGCTTCTGGAGTAGGTCGAGGTCCTGGGAGTCGCATAATGGATTTCCATGCAACAGTAGGGAAGTTTGTGTGTGCTCGTCCTACGCCGTACGCTGTCTCTGTATGATGTTTGCCGTATGCTTTCTGCTCTTTCTGTATGCCTTATCCAAGTCAAGATTTACCATTATTTCCAAATGCCATTTGGGCAATCAATTTGTGTAGGAACCAATAAACACAATTTAAGCAAGAACATGTAGAAGGTGGCTTGAAGAATTTTTCCAGGGGAAAAACTAGTTATTTCTTTTGTTTTGATAAAATATTCTGTTTCTCTCCGTCTCCATGTTCGCACCTGTGCACGGACAGAATTATTCATAAATATGTCACACTCAAAACCTGAGAAGAACCAGAGGTCACATGAATATTGATGCAAGGGAATCAAGCGGGAAGTGGGGATATTAGTTTCGATATGAAATATGTTAAAGGCGAAGAAATACATTTAGTTGTATCAATAATTAAAACAGATATTTTCGAACTATTTTCGGTAATAAGAGATATTTGCCTTCGTTTGTATTGTTAGATTATTCTAATGTTTCAGCCATTAATAGATTCCAAATAAATATTTTCGAAGGTATTTAGAATTGGAGGCATCTTAGCAGCTACTCCCTCAAGTTTCAAGTTTCCCTCAAGTTCTTGCTGGATAAACTTAATAAATTTTCAAGTTAAAGTGAGAATGGTAAATGAATTTTAATTGCAGGTATGTAGATAGTTTCTTTGCTTAATGGCAATTTATAACCTACATGTATTAAAAGCATTCCAGAAGTCAATGCCAATTAGGAACTTTCCATGTCAATCGAGGGGACCCTTTCAGCCAAAACCAAATTTTCCAGTAGTCCAAATATATGCAATGAGTTTGCACTGCGGCAAATTAAATATTTCTAGGTAAAATGATTTTGTAAGTTCTCCTAACTGAAACGATTGCAAACATTTCCAGTGCTATAATTATGAACATATTTGGTACAGTTGATTTGTTTAAATTATCCATCAAAATTCACAGAGAATGATCTGCCCGAGGCATTGAAATTAACTCGATTTACTATTGTTGATGTTTGATTTTGAAGCATTTTTTTTCGTTTGTAAACGCATATTTATTTAATTATACTCTGGAAGTCATTATGAAATACCAAATTTGTCGTTTTGACTAAACGATTCAGTGTGTTTTTGTAATGTCATTTACCACAAAAAAATTATTGTGTGAACCTCTCAAATATTGTATTTGCATTTTAAAGTTTATAAGCTCTCATATTTATATACTGACTGTAGAGTCGTGTCCACAGAAGCGACTTACAATGTTCCTTCTCTTTCATAATTTCTTTTGAATGAGATCTATCTATTTACCATTCTAAAGAATTGCAGATTGCCATTTCCACATTCCTTATCCCCAGGAAAGAGAAACAATTCATGCTGAAATATATATTTGGAGAAATATTCCAGACTGCTGATGTGTCTGAAATTCAAATGAGAGCATGTTTGTATTGTTAACTTTCATAGCTAAAATATCCCGAAAAGGAACTAATAAAAAAATAAAAATACAATATTTGTACGATTTCTACAAGACACATAAATACAAACATACATGTATACTATTTTTGTTTTCGCTTTTTTTGCTGTGCTCCAATTATGAGTGTTATACTTGAATGTTAATCGAGCGTGTGAATGGCCCGAACTGTCAGACAACGTGGGGATATTTGTACCATACAAGCCATACAAAAAAAAAAAGGGGATACAAATAATACAGAAAGAGCGAATGAGTCTACTCATAGCCACCGTACAAACAAAAACTAAAGGGATCGATATGAGTTAACTGAAGTGCGAGGAGGACTCTGTGTATGAATGGGTACTCCGATATGTCTGTCTACATATCTGTGCTTTCATAACAATCTTTGTCTCTCTGCCAAACACATTTCATATTTATCAGCTCCAACTTAGCAAAAATAAATTTTTCAAGATTCGATACGATTCGATTGGACTGCTATAAGCTAATTTCGATTTCGTTGCTTGGAAATTGTCATAATAATTTTTTCTCAAGGACCCCGTGGCGCCTGCAACCTGTCAAGTGACACTTATTAAAACGTCAATTAATCATACACATTTTCTTTGCCGTCTCGAGAGTGTTCTGCAGCCTCCTGTACTACTCAGCGCGTAAAAAGAGGTTAAAAAGTTTGTTAATTGCGTAAACATAAACAGCGCTAATTGGCCGGCTCTTGGGTGGGACAACAGCTCTCTAATTGTCCCCACATTCAAGAGCTATACCTACCCTAATTGGTCCACATTCAACAGTTATCTCTATCCAAGTTGATTGACGACCAATGGCCAGGTTAGTTCTCCCACTCAAAAAACAAGAACTTTCAAAGTGAAAAACTCACCTCAAAAGGCATTGCCTTAATACATGGGAATCGCAATCGTCGTGAAAGAGTCCTTCAGCAACTGGGGACTAGTTGTAGCGATGACAGCTGCCAACTTTTGCTGGCTATGCAAATATTCAGCCATTTCGCCATAGACAGCTGGCGAAAATCAAATGAACACAATACGAGTAACAATTCGAGTTCGAGGAGAACGGACACGCATATGAAAGCTAGTTGGCTGACTTGTTTTTTGCTGAGGCCAACAATTTTAAAATCGAATACCAAGACATTTTTCGCACTTGCTTAGTTTTCTTCAGCCTCTTAATTTGCCTGCTGGCTGGGAGCGGTTTTGTGGCGTTAGCACTTGGCACTTGACTGGAATGGGATGCACATTTGAACATGCACTGAATAGAAAAACAGGAAGTGGAATATTTTAAAGAGACGTGGGACAGAAAAGTATTTCAATAAAATATAAGTATGTAGCAGAGCTCAACTACCAGTACAAATGCCAGTACAAGTGCCGCACTTAAGGATAATTTTTGGAACATAATGTTCACCAAATCAGATATAATAAGTCGAATTTTGTTTATCTACTCTACCTTTACCATCACCGATAATATCTTTTCACTACCTCTAATTTCGCATAAAGTCCGAAACTAATCCAAAATTCCCTTCATGTCACCAGCCTAAAACCTCGAACCCACCTGAAGCCATACTCATATTATCGAAAAATGAAAAGAATGCCGAATCTGAGGCGACGCAACCATCAATAAAAAAAGAAATAAGAACAGCGAAACACTGACAGCCAAAATGTTGACAATAAAGCTATAAAATATACGTAGAGCAGCTGACAGACAGCAGACGGAACCACTCGCTAGCTCAACCACTAATGAAACCAAATTGCACCACAACAGCAAAAAAAAACGATACACAACAAGAACAAGAGCCACATTTCCCATCCAAATAAAAAAAAATTTTCGAATTCGAATAAAGTCACATGGTGACCCAGTGGTAGGGTAAATTTTGTATAACATTTCTCATATGACCAGAATGAAATTTGTGGGAGGAATAGATTAAGAGTGGGTCTATGTGGTACAGTTGTTTATGTGCTCCAAATCGTTTAGTTTTAATTAAATTTGCAAAATTTTTCTGTGTGATTTGTGGGCTCTTCTGCCATGAAAACTTGTTTTTTGTTTAGCTGTTGACATATTTTCAAGTGTTCCTTCTAATGTGAATAATAGGCAAACAATTATCCCGCATTTTACGGCGTATAATTTGTCACAATTTCATTTTGGCTTGGTTATTGAAATGTTATTTGATAAGGCCATGTACGCAGTGTGTAATTCGTGGTAATTTTTATACCCGTACTCAAAAAAGAGTTAAGGGGTACATTAGATTTGTGGTAAAAGTGGATGTGTGTAACGCAGAGAAGAAAACGTTTCCGACCCCATAAAGTATATATATTCTTGATCAGCAGCAATAGCCGAGTCGATATAGACATGTCCGTCTGTCCGTCCGTCCGTCTGTCCGTCTTGATCAGCGCCTAGATCTGAGAGACTATAAGAGCTAGAGAAACCAAATTTATTTTCCAGACTCATGTGATATCACACTGCTACAAGTGTATTTCAAAATTTCGCCCCACCCCCACAAAGGACGAAAATCTGTGGCAGGCACAATTTTTAAGATACGATAAAACTAAAAACGCAGTATCGTAGAGAATGCCCATATCTACCAGATTGCCAAATCTTAATCAGATCGGATCATAATTATAGCCAGAACGAAGAAATTAATTTTCTGTTGCTTCCCCTGCCCACACCTGCCCACAACAACGCAACTCATTTTCCTTCTCGCTCGCACACTCTGCCGCGTTCAATGCGCGAGCAACCCCTAGCGGAGGAGATGTAAAATATGAATGGTACATGTACAATATACATGTTAGATGTATAATATACATAGTATATGTAGATGTAGATAACAGATGTAGCAAAAAAATGTAAAATGTAAAAATTTTTTTTATTCTAAAATTCAAAAAAATCATTTACTCAAAAATGTATTCGCTGACTGAGTACGGGTATAAGTAGGGTCGCGGCCCCAGAAGCGACTCACACGTTCCTTCTCGTTTTTTTGTATTATTACGGGATTTTATTTATCGAATCTTCCCTATTAGAGACTTACGACAAGTATACAAATCTTAGCCTAATATATTTATTTAAATTATTACACTTAATTACTTAGAGTACGTCCCTAGCTAAGTATTTTTGCTTGGCTAGTGTGCAAAGTTAAAGCCTGCGCAAGTCTGTTAGGATGGGCTTGAAGCTTGGCCTGGTACTTTGCTTTCACTTTGGCAATTTCATCTTTAAGTGATCCTACATTTAAGTCTTTATGGATATTTTCATTCCGTATGTACCATGGTGCCCCAGTGATAGTTCTTAGTATCTTCGATTGAGCTCTCTGGATTATTTCTAAATTACTGACGCAAGCATTTCCCCATAGCTCGGAGCCGTATGTCCAGATGGGTTTGAGAACTGCATTGTACAAAAGTACTTTGTACTCCAGTTTTAGTGGTGAACGGGTGTTTATTAGCCAATGTAGATTACTAGCTTTAAATTTAAGTAGATTTCTATTCGCTTCGATGTGTTTACGGCAAGTAAGCCTTCTATCCAGATGAGCACCAAGGTATGTTACTTCGGTGGTTTGTGGAATGTTGATATTGTTCAGACATAATGGAGGGCAAGTTTGTCTGTTTACACTTTTGCTCATTTGCATGTATCCGCCAGTCTGCTAGCCATTTTTGTAAGGCCACGAGATGAGATGATAAGTGATCCGTGGCCCTTCTTGGGCATTTGGAGCGACTTAATATGGCAGTATCATCAGCAAATGTCGATGTTGTTGTTAGGCTGTTTGTCGGTATATCTGCTGTGAATATGATATATAGTGTCGGTCCAAGCACGCTTTGGAAGTATTATTTTGATTTTGTGGATTAAGCCATCTAACCAAACGCGGTCGAAAGCCTGGGCGACATCCAGAAAAACAGCGGAGCAATACTCCCGTCTTTCAAATGCATTTCGTATCTCAGAGGTTATACGGTTTACTTGTTTAATGGTTCCGTGTTTTTCGCGAAATCCAAATTGGTGAGTCGGGATGGCACCGTTGATGTGTAGGTGTTGATTGATACGATTCAGAAGCAGCTTCTCAAATATCTTTGATAGGCAAGGCAGTAGGCTGATAGGTCTATATGATGATGGCTTGGACTTGTCTTTTCCGGCTTTATGGATCATTGTGATGACTGATTTCCTCCATTCTTGAGGATAATAGCCCCATTTCATCATGCTGTTAAATATCACAGTAAGGAAATTCACTGCACAGCTAGCCAATTCTATGATCATTTTAGGGGAGATGAAAAAAGATGGCCCGGAGCTTTCTTTTGCTTTGAGATTTGGTCTTTAATGACCCTTGTGACTTCTCCTGATTGGAATATGATAGGCGGAGTAGCTTCGGGATTGTTGGTTGGTGGGAGCACAAAGCTATTTGTTGCTGGGTGTGGTTTGAAGATGTTTTCTAGATGGACGGCAAATGTATTTGCCTTCTCTTTGTTGCTGCGAGCCCACTCTCCTGTTTGTGTACGCAAAGGTGATTCACTCTCGATTGGGTGGCATACGCCTGATTTTGCTTTCCACAGTGGGAATCGTTTGCTAGTTGGGGAGAGTTGCTCGATATAGGATATTTGAGCATGTTTTTTTCATCTTCTTGGGCTCTGCGTAGTAGGTGGTTGGCTATTTTTAGCCGCTCTTTCGAGGCAGGTGATCTGTGTGCTTGCCACTCTCGGCGAAGCCTTCTTTTATCGCGTAGCAGCTCTTCAATGTGCCTAGAAATACGACTGCTGTTGGAAAGTTTATTAGATGCTAATATTGGTGTTGAGTGTTTTGCCGCCAGTGACATTGAGGAAACCAATGCTTCGACATCTTTACAATTAATGTTTGGGCAGCTATCAATATGAGAGCTTATGTACTTCCTGTATTTGAGCCAATCTGTTTTGCTAGAAGTAAGAAAGTGTGGGCGGTCCGAAAGCTGTGGATGGTCGTAAAGGTGAAGTAGAACGGGCGAGTGATCCGATGATAGATCTGTTAAGTGATCTACATTAATCTGAGCTTGCAGCACCCTTCGTGTAACTGCAAAATCAATAAAGTCGGGTTACGTGTTTGGATCTGTGGGCCAATATGTGGGCTTGCCCGGAGAGATAAAGTCTAGCTTGTTTCGTGGGGTTATTATAGCGTTATATAGTTGTCTTCCTTTCGGGTTGGTAAGTCTAGATCCCTAATGGGTTTGCTTGGCATTGTAGTCACCAGCTGCTATAAATCGGTCACCTAGTAGGTCGAAGAATGTTACAAATTCTGTTTCGGAAATGCAGAAGCGTGGTGGGCAGTATACTGCGGCTAGGTTAAGGTAGCCGCTCTGAATTTCAATATGAATTGATGTTGCCTGTAAATAAGGTGTAGCAAATTAAGGCAATGGATAATGCCTAATGCGATTCTTGATCAGAATGCCAGTACCTCCATGTGCCTTACCATCGGGATGATTTGTCGCGTAGAAGTTATAGCCATCGAGGTGAAAATAGTTTTTATTTGTTAGGTGAGTCTCTGATATGAGCATGGCGTCAATGTCGTGTTGAGCGAGGAACTGTAAGACCTCGCATTTGTGCTGAGAAATGCCATTTGCATTCCAGAAACATATATTTAGACAGGACATTTAAACAGATTTCTGTTTGATTAGGAGCTCCAGGAGGAGATTTTGGTTGCGCATAAGCTCCTGCATCGTTTGTTGTATTGCTACCATTGTGTTTGTTATAGTTACCAGCATTGACTCAATTCCACTAGGCACGTACTTTAACTATAACAAAATATGATACATTTTAAATATAACGTGAAATTGATATTTATTTAAAACATTTTCAAAATGTAGAAGCTGGTGGAACATACTGGGTAAAAGAACCAACAAATCCTTTATGTCTCCTTGTCAAGGTTTCCTTTGTGAAGTCATCTAGAAAGTTGAAATGACACGTGTCTTTTGTTGCACGTAAATTCCCTGGAACATAACTATTTTGTGTGTGCATTTGTCTCCATTCATGTCTGAATTCTGTTTTCCATACTTCAATGTTTCGTAATAAATAAAGCGATCTGTTGAAATATTTATGATCCAAAGAAATTTCAAATTCAGACAGAAAATCTTTCATTGCATTGCACATAAGCCACTCTCAAAAGATGGAGTTTCCTCAAGCCATCAGCGAACTATGAGCGCAAAAATCTGTTATGTAGAAAGTAACTAAAATAAATGTTTACTACACACAAGGCAGAAATTTTAACAACATTTACACGTGTTCATATTTTGGCAAAATGTTCTCATGGCAATTTCAATTTACTTACAGCCACATGGATAATTCCACAAGCATCCATAAGCCACAGGAATATGCGCGAATCAGGGATCCTACGGCACTTTGCATTGCGGGATACAGAACAGAAGTTTACAATAGATTGTCATGGCAATGAAGCCAAAAAGAGAATTAATCAATGCCAATGAAAGGGGAAATATGGAAATTACAATTTTTGATTGGACCCTGGGATGGGGATATGGCAATTTCTCT
The DNA here is from genome assembly GCF_018151105.1 of Drosophila obscura. Taxonomy (NCBI): domain Eukaryota; kingdom Metazoa; phylum Arthropoda; class Insecta; order Diptera; family Drosophilidae; genus Drosophila; species Drosophila obscura. The sequence continues at coordinate 60,758 of NW_024542826.1, read as the reverse complement.
ATTTGAGTTGCCGGTCGGAGGCCTAGCTTATTCTGGCTTATTCCTTTATTTTGCTTGCCTCTGTGTCGCAATTTATTGGAATTTGTCGATAGATCAGAGCTGCAGAAACAGTAAAAATATTTCAAACGAGAAGGAACGTGTGAGTCGCTTCTGGGGACGCGACTCTACTTATACCCGTACTCAGTCAGTATATACATTTTTGAGCTTATGATTTTTTAGAATTTAAAAAAAAAAAAAAATTTTACATTTTACATTTTTAGCTACATCTGTTATCTACATCTACAATGTATATTCCACATCTAACATGTAGATTGTACATGTTCCATTCATATTCTACATCTCCTCCGCTAGGGGTTGCTCGCGCACTGAACGCGGCAGAGTGTGCGAGCGAGAAAGAGAATCAGTTGCGTGTCTCTGGCAGGGGGAGGCAGAGAAAGCAACAGAAAATTAATTTCTTCATTTTGGCTATAATTATGATCCGATCTGATTCAGATTCGGTAATCTGGTAGATATGGATATTCTCTACGATACTGCGTTTTTAGTTTTATCGTATCTTTAAAAATGTGCCTGCCACAGATTTTCGTCCTTTGTGGGGAGCAGTGTGAAATCACATGAGTCTGGAAACCAAATTTGGTTTCTCTAGCTCTTATAGTCTCTCAGATCTAGTCGCTCATCAAGACGGACAGACGGACGGATGGACGGACAGACGGACATGGCTCTACCGACTCGGCTATTGATGCTGATCAAGAATATAAATACTTTATGGGGTCGGAAACGTGGATTTACCACAAATCTAATATACCCCTTAACTCTTTTTTGAGTTCGGGTATAAAAATTAAAACCATAACAACGGGTAAAGCAGAAAGAAAAGACTTGAGTCTAAGTGCGTCAGTTAACGAATCGAGGATTGGGCCCGCGCCAATTGTCAGCAAGCACCGTCATCATAACGGGTCTCATGTGGAGAGAGTGATCGGGAGTGTGAAAAGCCAGTGTTTTATTAGAATTTATTTGTTCGCACTCGAAATATTAATATTACATTGTTTGAGTTTTGTCGCAGAAGCCTCCGTTATTTCAAAGACCGATTTTTGGTCTGTGTTTTATTTTTCTTTGGTAATATGGCTTATAGGACTATCTGTTCTTTTGTAATGCATCTTTATTGTGAAAACCTCTGCATGGAAATAAATAGTTTTGTAATACAGTTGCTGATATCACAGAACTATATATTTAACAAAGAAATGCTAAAAAGATTGCGTGTAATTTTCTATTCATTTTGAAAAGTTGTGAATTTTAATTATCTTTGAAAGAGTGTAACGATTTATTTTTCCCTGTGGGGAACAATTGTCATTAAGTTGATGTCTACATCGGTCCTGTTTCTCTATCCTCTTCATAGACGATTCAGTAAGAGGCAACTCCTACTAAAAATGATTAGAAATGTGTCTCTTCTGGTTAAATATCCATGATTATTCTTTCTCCGACCAACTTTGAGTCACAGGCCGAAGATTGTGAAGCAAAATAAACAATATCTAGCCCAAAAAGTATACACGAATATGATTAGGTTGCAGTAGTGTAAATTTCGAAACAATTTTTGCAAATATAGTTCAAAGTATTAAAATGGGAAAGGAAGCAGTAGCCGATATTTGTTTTAGAAATTTACATAATTTCTAGTTTGACAATATGAGAGGAGAATAAGAGACATATCATTTGAAATAGGTAGATAGAAAGAGCAAAAAGTAGTTAAATTAAATGAAATGGATATTCATGAAAGTACTTAAAATATTAAATATACTCAAACGACAAAGTAAAGTTCAAATTATTTATTTTTAAACTGTGGGAGCCTTGAGTCTATCCTTTATATATTTTTAAGCAGTGTTTTTTTACTCAGGCACAACAAATAGTGTTTTTCCATTGCTGGTACTCAACGGAACGTAAAAATAAATTGAAAGTATATAATTTTAAAGAATTTGTACAACTTATTTAAGCCCCCTTTCAGTTGACACCTTGCCCAACAAAAACTGGCAGAAATTTCTTGGCCCATTGGCCAAAGTCTGGGCGAAACCACACGCTGAGCACCCACACTCACTCTAATAGTCACAGAGGAGGGAGTCCGCATCAGCACGTGTATAATATTTCTCCCACTAGAGGGCATACAGCAGAAAAATACTGACCCTACTTACAGCCACATAAATTTCGGGCTATCAACACGCGCAGTTGGCTCTGCGGGTACCTAAGCGAGCGAGAGAAAGTGGAAATGAGTTGCAAAACCTTGGAAAATTACATATACTTCTCTAGGTATTCCAGCTGTTCTCCTGCAGACCTGTTTTCCTCTTTGATGTCCAAAGAGTGGCGCAGTTTCTGAAATTGCATTGGGAATTATCGCAGCCAGCGGAGGATTTTTCATGGAACCCCGAAGAAATATGAAAATCAGCTCAACAAAATTCTTTATGCCAACAATAAATCCTTTGCAAACTATTAAAGGATAGGATAAAAATAGTACGCACTCTGAATGTGTTGTAGTGAAAAGGAAAACAGCCTCAGATCCTTTAATGCGCCTACGAAAGAAAAAGATCAAAGCCAGCAAAAGTAGAGGCAGGACGATGAAGGATACTGGCATTGGTTCGGTGAGGTCGTGGTGCACAAAATATCATCCACATCTCACATGCCATCCCACTGCTGTGCTGGGGCTCGACTATTAGCATATTCCCTCCTTTCCGCTGCCACTTAATGATGCAGAAATGTGGCCCGAAATCCCGGTTTCTTTCAAGCCATTGACTATGCGTGCTTTTACCAGATTTTATACTCCCCTCTGCGATACATTCTACATACCTTCTATCCATATATTTATTTTGTTCCCGCTGATGGTTTTCGTGAGATGCAATTCCATGTCTGCGATTTTCTTTTGACGAATGAGAACGAGCACGAACGGGAGCATATTGATAGCGGTTATATTTACCAATTTATTCACGCAAAATACGTGAACAGAAACTAAAAACTATTGTATATCAGCCCCACATCCATCTCCCATCAGGTTGTGGTTCAGTAGGGCGCTTTGAATGCTTTCCCGTTGAACAGACACTTCCCATGCAAAGATGTTCATCTGTTTCTGGTTTTGGTTGGAGTTCTGTTTCTGTTCCGTTTTTGTTATGACTTCATTACAATATTACAGGAACCCGAGGAAGAGTACATAATTTTCCTCCATTCATCGAAAAGGGGGAAAAGACAAACAAAAACTTCTGAAGAAGCGACTCACACGTTCCTTCTCGTTTTACTTATACCCGTACTCAGTCAGTATATACATTTTTGAACTATTGATTTTTTAGAATTTAAAAAAAAAATTACATTTTACATCTCACATGTATATTCTACATGTACCATTTAGATTCTACATCTCCTCCGCTAGGGGTTGCTCGCGCACTGAACGCGGCAGAGTGTGCGAGCGAGAAAGAGAATCAGTAGCGTCAGCAGCGCTGGAGAAGGAGAGGGAACCAACAGAAAATTAATTTCTTCATTCTGGCTATAATTATGATCCGATCTGATTCAGGTTCGGCAGTCTGGTAGATTCTCTACGATACTGCGCTTTCAGTTTTATCGTATCTTTAAAAATGTGCCTGCCACAGATTTTCGTCTTTTGTGGGGGCGGAAGGGGAAGGTGCGAAATTTTTAAATACACTTGTAGCATGACTCACATATTTATATGTCGGCTATATCGACTCGGCTATTGATGCTGATCACGAATATATACACTTTATGGGGTCGGAAACGTTTCCTTCTCTGCGTTGCACACATCCACTTTTATCACAAATACAATATACCCCTTAACTCTTTTTTGAGTACTGGTATAAAAAACAGACCGAATCATGTTGACGAACCCCATTCAAATTCAGAAACTTCTGCTGACTGTCTGTGGATTTCCAATTAAAAATGCGATTATTCAATCATTGGATTCGACTCATCGTCTGATTATGCACCAATCAAAGTCAGTCCTTTATTGGAAGCTCTGTCCTTCGCCCATCGTTACGCTTTCCTATCTTTCTTTCATTTAGTTTTTCTTGATTTCTCCTGCACGAATCACAAAGAATTAAATTAAATATTCTGCTAATCAGGCGTAAGAATAGTAGCGCAATCTGCAAATAAACGCCGGATTTCACATCCACTATTCAAAGCCCTTAAGATGACGACAGTCAAATGATTACCCATTAGCCATCTCTCTTCTTCTCCCCCACTGCCAATAAAAGTTAGTCCAAAAAAGGCAGTTGCAAATCCTCTCGAAGATGTTGAATCAGGTAAATTTTTTTCTCCTTTTCTCTGCTCTTTATCCAATTTCAAATTGTGGAGAGCACTTTTCACATTGAAACTTAATTAGCGTTGCGATTTTGTCTTAAGGCGTTGCATAGACGGAGAGAAAAGGATTTGCGGCAGCTGCTTAAATTTCCACAAAAGCTTTACCCACTTTCTTATAATTCTACTGGAGCAAATAGAGGAACAAATTTACTAAATATGAGTAGTTAAATTCTCTTTTAAAGCCTTAAACTGACATTTCAGGTCAATTTCGATTTTGATCTGTAAGGAAAATACCCACTGCTGCCAGCAGTCATAAAGCTCAATCTAAATTCTAGCCGCAAAACTCTTCCTCTTTCTCCCCACACAGTTGACACACAAGACCGCACACAGCGAAACTTTGGCCGCAAAAACTGTTGTTCGAATGGCAAACTTCCTGAGGATATAATTCCGTTGTTCCCGCAACCAACCCAACTCCTGAACACATATTTGGGTGGGTTTTTGGGGCAACTGCGAAAGAAGGTTAACTTGAATTGAATTGAGTTCAGCAAGTGACCACAAGCCGAGGATACATCAGGTGCTTCATTTTATTGATCCCATCTATAGACCCGCCAGCAAATCTCATTACACTCAAAATTGCTATGCTAAAAGGATTAAATCAATCGGGAAACAAGTGTAATAAATGCGGAAACAAACGCTCCATTCAGGTGGAGATTCTGCCATCCGTGATATCCCTGGAAGGTGAAACAAGAAGGGCTCACATAATAGGAGCAGCAACCGCTGCCACCTAACGGGCTAAGCTGATTTTTGCGGCTTTAATTTGGAGCCGTAAAGTTTCATCCAATGCCGGGTTGGTATGGGAATCCAGACTGGCACTCATACAAATACTCGTACGTACGTACTCCTGTTCGTACACCCACTACCAGGCATCGTTGATTTATGCAAACAACCAGAATGGTGTGAGTGAATTAACGCGTCTGGGATTATAACTCTGCTAATGGCAGTGGCAACAGCCAACGAACAGACCACAGGAGCAGCGGCAACGACTTTGAAGACTTCAATTTTTCACACTAAAGCTAGTGGCGGTTGCTGGAGTGGTGGAACCGCATACAAGTACCAGTATGACTAAGCATTAGGCGTGGAGCTTGGCGGCGAGCGCATAACAGGGAGTATGCGCAACGCTTTACGTCTGACTCAAATGAGCCGGAGACTGTCAAAGGGACTTCCAGGGACAAGGGGTTTAGGGGTACATTAGATTTGTGGTCGAAGTGGATGTGTGTAAAGGAGAGAAGAAAAATTGTTCGACCACATAAAGTATTTATATTCTTGATCAGCATAAATAACCGAGTCGATATAGCCATGTCCGTCCGTCCGGCTGTCAGTGTGTCTGTATTGTTTGTCGCCTGGATCTTAGAGACTATAGAGCTAGAGCAACCAAATTTTTTTTCCGAACTCCTCTGATATCACACTGTTACAAGTGTTTCTGAAAATTTTCGCCCCCACAAAGGCAGTATCATAGAAAATTAACAAATCTATCAGATTGGATCAGATCGTATCATAATTATAGCCAGAATAGCCGCTCACATACTGCTAACACACTCTGCTTCGTGCGCCCTCTGGCGGAGGAGATGCATAGTCTACATTGTAGATGTAGATGACCGATGTAGCAATAAATGTAAAATGATAAAACATTTACAAGTTCCACATAAATCATAAGCTCACATATGTATATACTGACTGTGTACGGGTATAAAAGTAGAGTCGTGTTCACAGCAGAGACTCACAACGTTCTCTTTACAACTTCAGCTGACCAATCAATTTAGAATTCTGCCGCAATAATATTTTATGTATGTTTGCTTTCAAGATGTGTTTATGGGTCAGTTGGAAGTGCTGGAAGTGCTGAAAGCTTTATGGTGATGGTAAGTAATTATTTTTCTTGTTTTTTTCCCCAAAACTGTGTCGATTGAAGCAATCGATTGAAGCGATTGGGCAGCAAGTAACCGACTGGTGGACTTAACCTAAGTCGATTTAACTCAAGTTGTATGTCATATAGTGCAGACTTTTCAGCAGAAAAAAGGCTTACCTTTAAAAAAAACAGAAACTGTGCTTAAAGACTAACATTTTTTTCTAAAGGACGAAGAACTGTATATTTAATTGAAGAAATTTTTTAAATCTATAAGTTTTTCTCAGTCACTTCTCAAGAGTTTCACGAAATTGTCCTCAGGATAACTAAATTTCTTTTGTAATTTAAGGCTCAGCCTCTGCACTTAATATTTTTGTTTGACTAGGCAAGTATCCATCCATTTACATTAATGATATGTCATGGCCTGCTGCCCGTCTCAATTACTCCGAATCCAATTGAGTAATTTTGTATTGTCAATTTAATAAAGCCTTTTTTCGAGTGTATATAAGTGGATTATGCCTGTGCCTCCATGCTGGTGAAATTTTTATTATTAGAAAGAATTACGCCTTGCTCTGCCCCGTAATGAATGATGGCAGGAGAAAGTCCTGGTAAAGAGTTATAAAATTAATATTTATGGGAATTTTATATCAATTAAGCTTCTTAGACACTGAGGCATACTGTCATCTGCTTAACCAGTGAAAGATACCGTCAGTTGCGAGTCAAATGGAGACAATGACGAGTAAAATTAAAATGAAAAGTCGGACGCCAACAGTTTCCATTGTCCTCTGACGACTCCCGTGGCTGAGATGTCAGTTATGGCAACAATTTTCGTCACGTCAACAAAAGAACGTCTTGGCTTTCATCAAAAAACAGAGGACACCAAGGCAGTCATAATATTTGCAGTCAACTTGTCTGTAGTTGCAGTTGCAGTGACCCTGGCAGCTGATGCTTCTCCTTGCAACTGAATTGCTGACAATACAAAAGAAATAACAAAGCTTATGAAAAGCGGCTTTTGTTCTAGTTACCTAGCATTCACCATCCTCCTCCTCTGCAAAACAGAGCCAATTGGATTGTGCAATTATTTAACCCACATTGCGGCCGCCGCCGCCACTCCAGCAAGGTTAACTGGCTCCACAAAAGTGTTAAAGACCATGGAATGGGCATAGGGCCGTCCCAGCCCCACCACACCCTCCTCCGGGATTCTGCGGTGTGTTTTGCCATGGCTTTGGCTAAAAGATGGCCTGAATACGCAATGAGGGAAATTCAAATACAAACCGTGTTTGAATGAATGCCTCGAGAAGTGGAACTTTGGATTGGGATGGGCGAACTAGGCGTCCCAATCCCTTGCCAAAGTGAATGGTAGAACTTATAGATATGTCCTTGGCCTATGTGCCGTGACAATTGATAGATGCATCGACACAGGACTCCCTTACACTCGCTTTCTTACACTCTGTTAGCCTTTTTCTCCATCCAGTTAATGTGATAGCGGAAATGTGGTTGCGTTTGTCCATCAAATTTTAGTTGTCGTGAAGTTTCTCGAAAAAACATTTTGTTTGCGCATCTTGAAAAATGAAATTTAATCTTGAAGCTTAAAAAAAACGACTTAAATCAAAAACGATGTCAAAATAAAGGGCTATCACTAGTTCAGGACTGTCTAACACAGCGGGGTGACACTCTTCCCATAGGGGATGCAATTTAATAATGTGAACTCGAATGGCATTCCATGGGACTGGGTTCTTTAGATGGCATTAACTTAACATCCAAATCTCAATTAATTTAGCAAAACTAATATTTGGATAAATAAAACCAACTGCCAGCGATATGGCATAGCCGAGACAAGAAATTGAGTGCGGATTTTGTTCCATGCATAAAAAGGATTGCAAAGAAAAGGAGATTTATAGATTGAAAGAGGAGTTTCTTTCATCTTCTTTCTTTTATCGCCGATATACAGAGAATTTTTACAGTTTTTAGAAGCTTTTCAGGCCCTTCTATCTTTGCACTGATATTTTCGCCGATTAAAAAATATAACTTATTAACTTAATTCTCAGCTAAAAATTACATACTTACACATTTTGCACACTGCTGAAATATTTTCCCCTAACTATTCTTTTTTAATGGGGATTCTCTTAACTATTCACTGTTAACACAATTAATGTATAATTTCATTAAAAAATAACTAACTATTCAAATGTGCAAACAGAGATTTTTCTCTGTTTTGTGTGTGGATTAAGTCTGTTTCTCCACGTAGCATTTATGTTGAATGTAAATTGTGGAACAAAATCCATTCGGGTGTATAGCCACTGGATGCTGTTGCCACCTTTGACCCATACATGGCGCTATGATATGCCCATATAGTGTGTTCTAAACTGTCCCTAAAGTCAGGGGTAAAGTTAGGGGTACGCACACGCATAAGTTGGAAATATTGGTGTCTCTGCCACACGGATTACCGCATTCATTAGCATGCAAATTTGAAAATGTGTCAGATATTCAGTCGAATCCAGCAGCAGCTGTTAATCTGTAAATAATGAAAACAAAGTTTGTCACACGATCCCACAGATCCACAGACAGGATGCAATTGGTGCAATGCTTAGTGTGTTTGTAGTTCGGTAGAAGCTCGGATAAACATAGAACATAATTTGAATGAATTAAAGAACGGGTATTCAATCTATTTTGCAGAAAATATTACTGAAGAAAGTTCGTGGAAAGCTACTAAGCTTGAACGAGAATTCCTGAGAGCACCACCATATCGGACACTAGTACACTCACCGCCCAAGAATATTTGCCTGCCCCAGGCTTAATATCAAAGGTGTACTAGAAGGAACTCCTAGTAGTGGCTGCAATCAACGGCTGTGAAAGCTGCTACTGGCGATGGGACAGGTGAGATGTTCCTGGGAAATGGGCACCTCTTTCATATATTTACACAGTGTGGAAAAATCCCAACGGCTAGAAGTTCGTAAATAAGTGTGGCCACAACTGCAATCCAATAAGGGCCGAAGGGCAGATTCGTCACAGGCTCTGACCGCAGGCTGCTGCTCCAACTCCATCCATTCATCCATCCAGCGGCTGTCGAACTGTCAGCTGCACCGTCATCCTCCAGCTCGTGCCCACATCCTGGAGGTAGGGCCCAACTGCTGATATTACATTTTTTATGGGTTTCGGACCGGCTTTAAAAATATTTGAAGCAAAAAAGCATTTTGTAATGTCGGAAAATCGTTTCTCTCTTTTTTTCTCCCCCTTTCATTCTTTTGTTTTCGTCGCCCCATCGTCGGGGTCAAATGAATTGCTGTAAACACTCCGGGCGTCATTCTACTGCCATTGCAAATGCTTTCTGCTGCCGTTTCCTGACATTTTGCCTGCAGTGCTTAGACAATGGTTAAGCGTCGCCTGTTGTCTGGTTAGGATACCCTCCTTTTCCCCAGTCATTTGCGGGGTCTGCCGCCATGGGAACATGCATTTTTAATAGTCCGGCGATTGCGAGCTGCAACCTTTTTTAATGTATCTTTCTTCGGGAAATTGGGAGAGAATGGGGGAGCGACAAGAAACATAGTACTCCCAAAGGATGCAAAAGGAATCTCAGATGAGAGTTAGAGAAGGAATTTGAAGGGGAGCAACGATAGAAGGAAGATGGCAAATACTCGGACATACTTGGAGACTCAGGCACAATTGAATGTCATCAGCACACCTGCCAATTAGTTTAGTTTAAGTCGCCTATCGTTACTGTCGTCTGGCATTAACAATTGAAAGTCCAAAATTGATAAGGTCACTAATGAAAATATAACCAAAAAATTTGTGAAACGCCATCCGGCTGTCTTTTATATTATATGCATAAAATTGTCATAAAGTCTGTCACTATGCAAACTTCTGTCACAATTTACGGCACTTTGCCAGATTGTTCTATTGGATACAAATTACAGCTATGAAGTAATTTTCTTTTGTCCATAAATTTTTCTCTTTTAAAGTTACACATAAAACTTAACAATGTTCAGTGAACATATTTTATTGTTCGAAATTAATTTTCGTAAATATTTTACTTATGATTTAGACTTATAAATTACGTATGTGATTAAATATTAGCCTGCTGAAAATTAATTTTACATTATTACAGATTCCATCAATGCCTTTTCGTTTCCCCTGCTTACAAAATCATTTTGAATTCTTAAGGCCTCTTAATAATTAAAAATAGGCGCCGGGACTATAGCGTCTCACCCTATTTTACGCCTTCAGATAAACTTTTCAGCATATAATAATTTAATATTAAAAAAAAAAATATTTTACATTTTTTAAATTTAATTTTTGCTACATTTGTTATTTACATCTACATATACTATGTATATTGTACATCTAACATGTATATTCTACATGTACCATTTAGATTCTACATCTCCTCCGCTAGGGGTTGCTCGCGCACTGAACGCGGCAGAGTGTGCGAGCGAGAAGGAAAATGAGTTGCGTTGTCGATGGAAGCAGGGGCAGGGGAAGCAATTGAAAATGAATTTCTTCATTCTGGCTATAATTATGATCCGATCTGATTCAGATTCGGCAGTCTGGTAGATATAGTCATTCTCTACGATACTGCGTTTTTAGCTTTATCGTATCTTTAAAAATGTGCCTGCCACAGATTTTCGTCTTTTGTGGGGGCGGAAGGGGGCGGGGCGAAATTTTGAAATATACTTGTAGCAGTGTGATATCACATGAGTCTGAAAACCAAATTTGGTTGCCCTAGCTCTTATAGTCTCTGAGATCTAGGCGCTCAACAAGACGGACAGACAGACAGACAGACAGACGGACAGACAGACAAGGCTATATCGACTCGGCTATTGATGCTGATCAAGAATCTTTACTTTATGGGGTCGGAAACGTTTCCTTCTCTGCGTTACACACAACATAACATAATCTAATATCCCCTTAACTCTTTTTGAGAAAATAAACTGGCGGCCAAAAATTTTTTTTTTCAATTTCAAAGTTTCGTTTAAAAGGACCCAGTTGATATAGCTCCAAATGTGTTAATTTTGAGTTTTAAATACTTATTAGCGTTTCTCACCCTATTTTAACGCCTTCAGATAAACTCCGGATTGATAATAAAAAAAAAATAGTTCAAATACATTATCTCTGGCGGATGAGTAAAAACGGGCAAAACCTTTCCACCAGCGCAACATATGCCGGGGGCTTCCGATTGAAACTTCAATGCATTGCAATGCTTGCATACGACAGACTATGAACTAATATCAACGCAGCGATGATCTTGGTAGGATGGCGAAATCGTATTCGAAAGCAGCGCGATTCAAGTGTACTGGTCGAATTTGAGGTGGTATATGGGCACGTCTCCATTCATTTGCTTCTGCACGGTCCTACTGCGTTATAATAATAGAGACATTCCCATGACTTATTTCATGACGTGTACGTTGTCCAAGGTTTTGTCGTCTAATAGCAGGCGTATCTCGAGTTTAGAACTCATCTTCAACCTTGAAAATTGCTTCTTTGCCTACTTCCATAAAAGAAACAAATATAAAATAACTTTGTTCCCGGTCCAACCTTCGATCCAAAATTTTCTTTCGTAAAAACTTTCTATCTTACTTTCTTTCAAATACTCTATAAATTTCTATCTCTCCATTTTTATATATATACCTAAAAGTGATATTTACAATTGTATTGTGTGTGTCTTTCAGTGAATTAATTTCGTTTGTTTTTACTTTCTCAAAAAGTTGACAAAGATTTATGGCATTTTTTTCTGGCGTCGTCTGGCAAACAGAAACTCAAGCACAGCATCATCAATTGTAATAAAATCTTCTTTGTCTTTCGTTCCAGTCCCAGCATCACATGTGCAAATGTGCATTTTCATCCTTGAGGAGAAAAAGCGCAGTAATTTTTGGTCGCAATGCAATGGAATGCAATTTTGTAATGGTTACGAAGTAAAAAAGTGATTAAATTTAATTCGTTATATATTGCTCTTTAAGTACAAATGCAGTTAAGCGACAAAAACTATGAAAAACTGATGTCAGAGTGTAAGCAATAAACCTTATTCCGGAAACAATTAAAATTCGAAAAATAACCAACATGAAAACTGATACCCACCTTTGCATTTTCCCGTTCAATGTTCCTTAATTTTCCCAGCATACAAAGGGGTTTCTGGCCCCAAAAATAGATGCACTAGCTCAACAGCCTTTGTATTTGATGACCATTAAAAACGAGTACAACGAAAACAAGAAGTGAAATGATACAAAGGCATTGCCAGTTGCAAAAAAATTGCACAACTAATCAATGGGGGCCATTAATGGATGGAAATAGGAGCTAGAGAGAGTGCAAGGAGAGTGGAAAAAAGTAAAGAAAAAACATTAAAAACAATTAAACTAATTAACGGCAATTTATACGCAAACAAACACACAGAAAAACTGTGCAAAAAGGGAAACCAAGGACGAAAGAAAAAGGAAAAAGTTCATACAAAAACTTTTATGGAAGAATACGGAGCTGCTGGAAAGTTTTGCACAGCATCGAAAAGTAAACCGCTTAAATTAAAACAGTCGGAGGAACAGCTCGGATAGGGCAGGCATCCATTAACTTGGCCACTAATGAAACCACATTGAAAGAGTAACTGGCAGCAGGCCCACCGGCATTGCCACCACTGGCAACAGCTGATTGACACTGTCGGGTATATAGAATATTCCTGCACAGCAAAATTCTGATTGCATTGCTCATACACCTGGCATGACGCGCTTCACTCCTGATTGAATGTGCAGATTTTTGACATTTGTCGTAAAGTTGAAGACTTTAAAACTGCTTATGATTAAGATTAATTGGATTTTAAGTTTTATTGGGAGTTAGTGAAAAAAGTCTATGTAAATAACAATCAATTGAAATTAAATTTTTTGGTTTAAACTTAAAAAAGTATGTTTCTCTTTCTTGTACCATTTACCTGTATTTCATCCCTTATTAAACTTTACTTAAGATACAAAACTTAAACCACTACATTAAATAGTTAGTTATGTGTAGTTAACTTAATGAAGGTGGAAGAGATTTAATTTGCTAACGGTTGTTCTCAGGTATTTGTTAACCATTTCCAGCAATCGCAAACAGAAGTGAAATCCTGGCATCCTTTGTGGTCTTAACATAGACAATTGGTCGGATGTCAGACATATACAGTTTGGTAGAATAAAATGCACAGGTATTCCCATTCATTCTTTTAATGTCTTCAGCTAATTAAATTCCTTTTCTTTATGCCAGTAATAAGTTATTTTTGTACATTCTTTGCATATTTCAACATGAGGCTTTAAGTACAAATGGAAATTCAATGCTTTTGTCATAATTGATTAAAGCAGCAAGCAATGTGAATAATCTTTTCGTTTCTGACTCCGACAAATCAATTGTCAGTCGTTAATGCTTTCGCTTTTGTTCATATTTATTGCATACTTGGGTATTAATATTTGATGAAATTTGTATACTGTACCATGCAACAACTGTTAAAGCGCCATCTGCTGAGCGAAATTTCCAATCAAAGATGAGTTTAATACTGTCCAAGATCTCCATCATCGTTCATATTTTTGGCCCCCTTTAGACTTATGATTGGGTTGTTAAATTGGGTAGTAAATTAGTTAGACCTAAAGGAGAGTCGTCTTTGGTTGAACATTGAAAGGTCCTGCCTTTTCATCCCATCTCTGAAGCAATTCTAAAATAGCTTCCGAGCAGGTCACAAGCACAAATTCTTCTCATCCCATCCCAAAAACCATTAACAGACCATTACACTGCGATAGCTGTTTGCCCCTCTCACTGCGGTTCCCAGAGCAGTTTGTGCAATTGCATTGGAGAATTTTATAGTTATAGTTATATATACCATATAATGTGAATTCCATTTTTGTGTACCGTGCAGCGTGTGGGAAGTTTAATACATTTCAAAGTTGTCGTTACATGCTGTGCGGCATTTATCCCCTTTTCAATGATTTATGCCGCAATAATAATTTACTACAAGAGAAAGTATTTCAGCTAAAGCTTTTCAGATAGGATGTTATCATTGTGGCAGCGTCAAAGCCAAGTGCTTATCTGCTTAACACTCCTGAGCCTGGACAATGATCCACTTAGACTCTTTTCATTGCCTTTGACAACGTGGCGTATGTGCTTTATCCTGCGTCCTGCTGTTTACTTTACAGCCCCCGACTGACTGCTGACTGCCACACATCTAAGCATTTATTAGCATATTTTCAGGCTTTCACAGTGCCACAGCGCCACTGCACCACGTCTTCCTCCAGCTAATGATGCAGATATGGTAAACAACTGTATCCGTGATGCCCAAGTCAGACGGTTTCCCACCCATTTCCCCAGCTCATGTGGAGTCGAGCAGCGAGAAATCGCCATATAGTGATTTTGTTATTCTGCGTGACGATCGAGTGATTTTTGTTTTATTTCTTAAACGTGAGTGGAAATCGTAAACTTTAGAGTTGACTAATCAGAAATATAGAGACTCCCACAGAGGCTGCACTGAAGAGCTGCTCAAAACATCCTCTAACAGCATGGATACTATTTCAATTCTTTTCACAATTCAACGGAAGCCCAAAGCAACAAAATTTGTGTTCATGCTGACAACCAATGTATCCATCAGTTTCCGCTAGAGTTTTAAGACATTCATTAACACCGTAGCCATATTTTCAATTTTATTGTGTGCGGACATTTCTCGGACGCCTTTCTCTGCCTACCCAGGAACATTCCAGATTAATTGTAAAGATATGTTGGCATTGTCTTAGCCACTCCTGGCGGTATGCATAAATTGCAACTCTCTTACCGGAAATCCCTCTGAAGGAAGGGCTTCATCTCCTGTCATAACTTGTGCAGTCATGCAAGGGTTACTGAATGTAGAAGCGCGTTGCTCCAGAAAGCAGCTGTGTGCCAAAAGTTTTCACTCGATCTTTTCTGGACAGTATAGCTGAGGTCTGAGACCTGAAGCTCCTTCAACTACTGCATCCCGCTGCTTGTCTGACGCTAAATTGTTTGGCGCGGAGAGAAGTCAGTTCAGATATTTTCGATTGCCAAAAAATTTACAACCAAAAATGTCTGTTAGACCTGTGCTCAACAGCTAATCGAATATTTGAGTTTCACTTAGTAAAAGGTAGATGAAACGACAGTCTAAAGAATCCTTAAGCCTGTACATGTTACAGAATTAAGTCCACAGACTATATTATAGCCAAGAGTTCAATCATTAAAAAAACATTCAGACGGAACTGTGATTGATTTACCTCCCTTTTCTTTCAGCTTTTTTCTACACACATAAAAGACAAATTGAATCCCACAAGAGTGATCGAAACTTCGGCTTTCTTTTGTCGATCAAATTTGGCCAATTTAATATAAAAAGGTGTAAGTAAATAAAGGCAGAAGGCATTTTCTGTCTGTTTGCATGACTCCATAAGTACGATCAACCGGTCTGCTTCTAAATGTATTTAATTGGTCAGAATTTTTTTAATTTCTTGATACTTACAATGAAACATTCTGATATTCGGATGGTAAATCAGAATAGCCCAATACCCGAAAAACTAAATAACACTTTTCCAGTGGTTCTCCTACTCAAATGGCGTAAACTTTCGGGGGACCAATGCCATCTGAATGGATGCGTCCTGGAGAGGTACTGAAATGGCGAGTGGCGGCAAAAGTAAATGCGTGAACAGTTGACTGATTCAATGAGTGTATGAAACACACAGCGCATAGGCCGTGGGCTCTTGAAATCCATTTCAGAATATCCATGGCCCCGCCTAAATGCAAATTTTAGTGCACCATTTAAAGATTTTAGGGTTTCGGAAGTTCTTAGTGTCAATAGAATTTACTAACCGACTGAAAATTCCTACAAGGTTTCACTCCCTCCTCAAAGGGCTCATATACAGTGTGAGGTCCAAAAAGTGTGGCGTCTACTCTACTGGACCCATTTAGCCCATGTTTGAGACTTTTATTAGCCAGGACTCGGTTTTGGATGTGGATGGATTGTGCTAGAGATGTGCATGCGTCCAGAATGGTTCCACAAATGAAGATAATATAAAATCGCCATTAGCTGAAATGCTTCGATTCTAACTCGGCGGTAAGCTCTTGGTTCCTAGCTTCTGGGTCAATGTTTAAGGATGGAAGCCACTCAAAGTTCGATGTGCAATGCTTTCAGCTCGGAGAAGTTTGCCACCTTTCTATCTAGACACGACAGACTCCACCTCCGAACGCGTAGCAGCGTACCAAAGTACCCATCCCCAAGCAAAAATTAAAAACTTTACAGCAACAGTTCCATGCCATGCCACTCACAAGCACGAAAATTTGAAAATTTATCAGCTGGTGGTCTCAGGCTCTACAAAGGGTACTAGTTCTAGTTCAGGTCCTAGTTCTGTTCTTTTTATCTTCTATTTTTAGCTCGTAGGACAAAATTTGTTGCACAAATTGTAGCCAGATTGTAGACAAAAATCGAGCAGAGCTGCTCTGCAAACATAATATTTATCGCAATGACCTCAAAAATATGCTAGAGGAACAATACACTGCATGGCAGAGGGCTGTGTTAATTGTTGCGATATTTAAATTAAATTTGGGAAATTTTCTAGTTGGAAAATTTTAAAAGAAATAACAGTTTGGTTAATTTCTGCTGAAAGGAAACAGGTGCAGGGCACTTACACTACTCGAAAAAATTGATGTTTGTTTTAACGCTTCGAACCAAACCGAATTTTTGTGATAAACTTAGGTAATTTCGGAGCAGATATCCCACTTTGTATATCACTTTGTGTATCACATCTTCTTGGCCTATCTGTATGTAGACATTAAACTGTTTGTCATCTTTCTGTACATCAGTGATTGTCGGAATCAATCACTCTTCAATGTTTTCGTAAGAACAATCACAGTAATAACTTATACCATGGATAAGTTCCCTCATATCTCAACTATTTATTCAGATGAGAAGAACATCACCAGTATTCGCGTATCAGCTCACATAAATAGTGTTCCAGATAAGATTGACGCAGACAATAGACAAATCATTGTTTCCGTTTCCTGTTGCGTTAGATGGGGCAGGGGAAATCGGGAAGCGACTGTCACATGTGCATAAATTTTATATGCTCCATATACGAGTAGACATGATGTATGTGTATGTTCAAGGAGTGCGTGTGTGTTTAAGGAGAGGGACTTTTCAAGCAGAAACATTAAGGTAAATAAAAAGATATAAAGCCATGAAGGTGATCAATTGGCGCATTTAAATTATGCCCTTTTTCGGCGTATAGGAAATTGTTATTCAAGTGGCACACCCAACGATAACACTACTCGACAAAATTGAATTTTTTATTTAGCCTGTGAACCAAAATGACTTTTTCTGATAGATTTCGGAATTTAAAAATGTTTGTAGTACTTTATTATTTGTTTTATGGTGTCATTTTTTTTTTAAGAATTTTTAAAATCTGGTATTTTTTCATAGCTTTTTTCATGGTTTTTTGTAGAGGTAGTGCTTCTATTTTTCACATAACTTAAGTATCTTATATCTGGTTGCATAGAACTTTGTAGTTGTGAGAAGCTGACAAATGCAACTATAAATCGTAATCAGACACTTTGTATCTGCAGCTTAAGGTCTGGAAGATATTCAAATTCAAATTTCATCATTTTTTTGCGTTATTTTTTCCCGAAATTTTGAATTTAAAAACTCGGGAAAAGTAGATAGAAAAATAATTCTTGGCCAACATTTTTAGTTTTAGATAGACGCATTAATTAGGAGTCGTTTAAGGTATTGCTCATTAAAATCTGCAACCAGATATAAGATACTTAAGTTATGTGAAAAATAGAAGCACTACCTCTGAAAAAAACATTAAAAAAATACCAGATTTTTTAAAAATTCTTTAAAAAAAACTACACCATAAAAAAAAACGAGGGAAGGGGGTTGGGACCTATACCCGTACTCAGTATATACTTTTGAGTTTAGAAAAAAAAAATTTTACATTTTACTTTTTGCACTATTAACTACATAAGAACACTAACAGTAGTTTAAGTCTCAATCACATCCGGGTTCCGCGCACGAAGGGAGTGTGCGAGGAGAAGAGAGAGGTGTGGGGGGGGGGGGGGGAGAATCTCAGGAATATGACCGACGCAGTGGGCGGTGAGGACCGACCGTGTTCTAAAGGCGCCCACGCGTGGGGGGGGGGGGGGGGGGGCGAAAATTTGAATCTTGTAGCGTGGCACATGAGCTGAACCAATTTGGTTGCCCTGCTGGGGCCACAAACGGCGCGGGGGGGGCGCGCGGCCGCCGGCGGGGGGGGGCCGGCCCCCCCCGGCGGTAAAACCATAATTCGTTAAAAATTTTTAAACCTTGAAATCTATAAGAAAAAGTTATTTTGGGCCACAGCCTAATTCTAGTGTAGACTAGTGTAACTAACGGGTTATTTGGGGTTAACAAGTCTGGCGATGTATGTCCTTATCACATCCATCCGATGAACACGTGAGCCGCATATATAATCAGGTAACAGAAAAACAATCAGGGTAAATGCTTAGCTTTAAGAAATTGATATCCGTTCAACAAATATTTTCCATAATTTAAATGAAAATTATCCCACACATGCCCAACGGAGTTAATACTTTTAATATTGCTTACATAAATAAATCGAAATTCCGACAACGTGTATGAAAAGAAATATAATCCCCCTCTTGTTGGTCTCTTATGCGTCACCCGTCACATGTGACGTATGAGTATTTACGATGAAAAATAAGACGCATGCTGACTACATGCAAAAATCCCATGCCTAAAATGACCATGTTTTCATGGTCATTCAAATTAATCTACTATGTTTTTAGGTACCCACAAAATTGTCAACATTAACAAAATAGTCGGAATTAAATAACAGTCGATAGCAGTTCCTAAGAAGCCATCATCACCGTGGCGACCGAGCCATATGTCAACTGGTGCACAGCGGAGGGAAATAAGAAAAAATCAGAGGCACTCTAAAGTTGTAAATGGAAATGACGCGGAAGCGCTAAGGACAATGACGGATGTCGACGATGACGCAAGCCCTCTTTCAGGCGCCTCGGCATGACGGAAATAACATTTGTATGTAGGTGACACCAACGACGGCAATATTCAAGTGCTTCGAGCGGAAACGGAAATTTAAAGAAAACAAATGGCCGAGAAAAATGGACAAACAACTGACGAATGCTAATCAAGATGGGAAGTGAGCCAAGTGTGTTTACTTCTTTCACTTACTTCAGCTTTCACTTTAAAAATATGTTGAGTTTAAACTTTAAAGTCATTAAAATGAACAAATTCAACTTAAAAGTTCACAAATTTACATTTATAACTCAAATTCTTTAAAACATTTTTTCGCGTAAACTGCTTAAGATGCATCCAAAAGTAAATAGAAATAAAACCATTTACTGCAAATTAAATGTAACACTGACACCGAAGAGGTATGAGCATCACGTAGATTGAAAGCATTTTTATTGTTTTGAAAACAGAAAATGAAACAAAACGTGTTCCTGGTGGCAAATCTTTTGTGGTGTTATCCTCTCCGGTCTGCTGTTTTGCCAAACGAAACACGTAGGCCACGCACATGGTTGGCCAAAGACATTAGAGTCACACAATTAACCTTTTGAAGCAAGACGACAGCAGTTGGTGGCCAGTCCTGGAGCAGAGAAAAGTACTGTTTCAAATGGTAAATATATTTTTAAAAAGCAATGTTGGTCAGACTGCAACACTTCGACACAGAACTATCCAACATTAGTTCTGTATTGAAAAAAAATTATCAATGTCATATCCGTTTCAGAGTTCCAGTTTTTGCACAGTCGTAGTGCAAACATTATTATTATTGAGATACAAATTAGATCAGACCCAAAATTCTTATCTCCTGCGCCCTATCACTAAAACTTTATGAAACATACGTGAATTCTTCATATCAAATAAGTATCAAATCCATTTGGTCTATCTTGATTCTAAAAATGAAGTGACATTATTATTATTAAATATTCAATTGCAATGCATTCAATCATTATCACGGATTTTTATTTGTTCCGTGAGGCATATCGCGAATGAATTATTTATCAGCAGGTAGAATTACTATTCTACGTACAATAAATATGAATAATAAAATAAACTATCTTTTTTTCCAGAGTAAGAACACTGTAGTAAAACAGCAGTGCTGTATGTTTCGAAGAGTTAATAAATAATAAGAAAATATATGTAGTTTTTTGGCCATCGGCAAAAATCCACTCTAGTCTCTGTTGTTTATCAATTTGATGTCCCACCAATGAAAAACTAAACAATTTGCTTCGCTAAAACGGGGTGTCCCCAAATTTAAGAATCCACAAAAGTCAGGCGATATAGTTAATTTTGGTGCAGTTATTTGCGGGAAATATTTCCATAATGTCGGACAATGGATGGATTTTCATCCCAAACCAATGTAGACGACTGCGACAAAACTTTTTAATGTTGGTTGGCCTAAATTTTTTTTGGGCGTCCCATATGGTCTTATCCCACTTTGAAAATTTGTGGGGGCGCCCCCTAGCGATAATTATAATCACACATTCTATAAATTGAATTTCCAAGCATTTCAATTTTATTACTTATTCCATAGCTATCAAATTTTGCATCACATTTGACGCCTCTGCGAGTAATTAATTTTCTTTTTTGCGCACATAACTAAAAAATGTTGAGAGTCTCGCCTAGTGATGCTTCTTTCGTAACCAACAGGATGTGCTATCCATTCGTTCTGCCTTCCAGAGGTGCCATTACGGGTTTTCCCCATTATGCATCTGCCTGGTGTCTAGCTTGGAGTCTCTGTGCAATTGCTAGCCAAAAAAAATGAATTTGATACGAGCCGGATTTTTGGAGCAGTGACCGAAGCAATTTATATCTCTTCAGCCAACGGAAATTATTAAGACATTGTCTACTTATCGTATTCTAAATATTAAAAGATTTATTAGAATCTTTGATCCTTGTGCTGAACTGATGAGTCAACATACAATTGCTTTAAATAATTTCGCTTAATGAGGCAATAACACCTTTGGTAATCAATTCGTATTCAGTGAGTATACATACATATGTCTTTAAGTACATATACAGAACGATGAAGAAATCTAATTGGTAATTATAAACTTTAACTTTATTGTATTCCCTACAATTAACTATAATTTTAATGGTTTTAA
Organism: Drosophila obscura; assembly: GCF_018151105.1. Lineage (NCBI taxonomy): Eukaryota > Metazoa > Arthropoda > Insecta > Diptera > Drosophilidae > Drosophila > Drosophila obscura. The sequence goes on along the minus strand of NW_024542826.1, from coordinate 39,463 downwards.
TCATGTAGTAAAATGAAATAACTTTTATGTATGCTTTTGGGGCACCTGAAAACATCTGCAGATTAAAGAAAGGTTATTCCCATCTGTCGCTCTTGTCGCCAATTAACATCACTATTGTATTCACTATTCACTATTTTTTAAAAATATATATATGAATATAAATAAACTATACTCCACTCCAATCAATTTTGATGTCACAACTGCAGCAATTCTTTTTTTTTTTGGCTTCTTTTATCCGGTAGCAAACCGAACGGATGTCCAACATTTACATGTGGCATTTACACTTATCAACATTATATTGGACGACGCCTGTTTGTGGTTGTGTGCCACACACTCGGGTTAACCTTGCGTATGAATAATTGAATATTTTCGGGTTTTTGTACTTTCGTTTTTTGGCTGCTGCTTGATTAACATTGTGCACACAAAACATGCTCGTGCTGTTGAAAAAAATCGTAGTGGCTCAGGCACACTTTAAAGCCATGTACAGCAGATGATTTCAATTGCATTTCAACCGCAGCACGACAGGCAACTGACCTGTACAAGATATGAGTGATATAAATATCGAATATAAGGACTTGGTAATTAAATATTTCCCATGCGGTGCCCTATGCCCGAACATCAAAGCCACAATTGGCAAAAAATTCAGTTGAGTTGGCTTCGAATAAATTGAATTGCCTATCTATGAAAAAATGAATCTGCCACAACTTCGATTTGCATTGAGGACGAAAAACGTTTGTGTAAAGGTAAGTTCTCTCCTTTAGATGTTCTGATGTCGAATGGGAAGAGCAATCGAAAATCATTTTGAAAGCAGAGAACGGGAACTGCTTTTTGTGCCATCGAAAGGCTTTAATAAAATTACACAGGAACCATGGAAATCGAATCGGATTTCAAAATAAGATAAAAATAGAATATATACTAACGATATGTGTAAACATGCATGTGAAAGCAGAATTAAGTCCTGATTAAAGATGTGTGCTTGCAGATCAATTGCATTCACAGGAAAAACAATTGGCTGCCGAGTCCTGGCCACATGGGTGCGATGATGAGCCTAGATTTTCCTATTCCCTCCACGTGACAGCTAATGTCTGTGATTTGTGAGCTGTGGTGCGGTATGGTTTTGGATATTGTTCTTTAACAAACTAGAAGATATTAATTAATTTGACTTCACTTTCCTCAGGTAAAATGCGTAAATTCTACAAGAGATAAACTCGAAATATCATTAACTTGTTGTGCGGCCACAGCAGATGCAACACTGAACGTAGAAGACATATTTATTCAGATTTTTACTTGCGACTATTTGCCTAAATTTACGTCTAATGAAATTAGTCTCTTAAAGTGTACCAATATGAATAACAAATAATTGCTAAAAATAAAGTCATAGTAATGAAATGAATAGAATGATTTATATAATAAAAGTTAATTTCCTTTAAATTTATGCTGAATGCCTAAATACAGCACATCACACATAATTGTGTATTACTCAAAAAAAAACCTTATATTTCCCTATCTAAAGTGCTGCCACTGGCAAGTGTTTAATATAATTTACTTTAATGGAATTAAAGTTTGATATATAAGTAATTTGTTATTTAAATTAAGCTGCTTATTCAAATGTATTCAATTTTTCACTCTTCACATTCAAGTAAAAAAAAAACACTTCATTTCCATTTTATTTATTACAAAAAGCCGAAATCGGGGGGGGCCCTGGCAAATAAAAACAGGCAAATGACTTTTCATTGTTTTTAAATGATAAGCTTGGTTGAAGAAAGAAAGCCATAAAAATAGACTATTTCCTACTGATTGAAATGCAGTCATAAAAGTGCAAATTTCTATAGCCATAAAGCTAACAAAAGGAAGGACTTTGAAGGACTTTGGAATAATCTTTTTAAAATGAGGAGTTTTGTTCCGAAGTATATTAAAAATGTGGGGGAATATATAAAAACAATAAATAATATGTAAATTTAATGTAATTCCCTTTTTCTAATGTTTTCAGCAGGGCACCTAAGTTCCGTCGTTCCAATATTTTTTCCGTAGAATCCTCCAACCGCGAGACATTAAAAAATGTTCCTTGTTCTCATTTTATTTTTCCCGACTTTATCCGTCAACCACAAACAAACTGCACTTGTAAGGGCGCTGATTTTATGTTTTAATAGAAAAACATGCAAAATGTCTTTCAGTGGGAAGACCTTATGCCACTTTTCCTCGACTTTTTGAATTGTTCAAGTGTCTGTTAACTTAGCTTAAATTGTAAAACTTGTTTTTAAAACAATCTCATTTCATATCGAAACATCCACTACAGCACAATCATCTATGAACTTACATTCCAACACCATAACACACTCCGTTTAGCCAAGGGTAATAACTCATCATTGAATTGTAATCCCCTGGCATAATGTTTTGATGAGACGGCCAACAACACTCGACTGCACAGGCATGTCAAATGCCCGACTCACTTCGCCGGCCTCTTGGCCCTGGCCACAGATAAAAACAAACCAAATAACCATAACAGAATATTATCGACCGGACATTTACAAATTCGCGACAAACAGAACACCGTCCGGCTCTCATCTTGTCTGGCACTAATTGATTTAATTTATGTGAGTGGTCAGGAAACTCCATGGATGCGCAAGCCTGAGGTTAACTTTTGGTGCACCAAATACATCTGATTTTTTTGTAACTAAAAGGAACTGAATTAAAAAACATAGACTATTTCCGGAGCAGCTCCGCGATAAAAAAGAGACTGTTTTCAGTATTATGGCTGTAGAAACCAAAGTTTTTACTTAAATGTTTTAGAGATTCAGAGATTGAATTGGGAGATTCTGAAAGAGAATATTGAATTTGCTAAATAGTCATTAATATGTCGTTCACGCCATTGAATTCTCTGACAAAGAATCTTTTACTCCCACTACTTGTCGCTTATATTCCATTTAAGTCTTCATTGCTTGATGTTTTCGCCGGCACTTAATTAAAGCTTCGGCAAAGTGAGAGCGATGAGGCAGCCAAAAGTTTAATTTGATTTTAGGTAATAGTAAATTGTCAGCAGTGCTCGTATAATATTGTCTACTATGGCAAAGGGCCTCATCTCTGCAGCCATAACTGCCGCCGTTCCAAGGCAGCGATAATTTCATTTTCTATTCACACACACACTGACGTATTAAATTTCAGTGCCTGCCACATAATTGGGATTTCTCCCCACATAGTCCCCACATTACCAGCTTGGTTTCTCAGGGCTTTCATACCCGTACACACATCAAACTAAGGATAGATGGTAGGAGTGTGACACATTTGAGCAGTCAACACATTGATGCACTTAGTCGCACACTTAGTTATGCCCATTGTTTAGGGCAGAAGCGCTGTTAATGCCATTAACATCGCTCTGTTAGCTCGCGCGCTCTCCCGTGCCCCTCTCGCGCTGCGTGAATGCGATCCACCTGGCTCTCCATCACTGGCGCTAGCCGTAGGCCAAGCTGTGCCTAAAAGAGAGAACCAGTGTCTTTTCCAGCCCGAAAAAGCATACACGCTCCGCGTATCGAGACATTGTGCCACAATATACAAGCGCTATTACCGAAACACCATCTACGACTATTATTGGGAATAAAAGTTTTGGGAACCGCAGCCGACCCGAACACATCCACCCTCCTACAAACACCCATCATTTTCAATTAAATACTTGACGATAAAATAACTTAATTGTGGAATACTTGCCTACAGTTGGTTTACTTATGAGTCCAAAATGGACTGTTTTATGACTTTTTATACCCGTACTCAAAAAAGAGTTAAGGGGTATATTAGATTTGGGGTAAAAGTGGATGTGTGTAACGCAGAGAAGGAAACGTTTCCGACCCCATAAAGTATACATATACTCTTGATCAGCATCTATAGCCGAGTCGATATAGCCATGTCTGTCTGTCCGTCTGTCGATGAGCGCCTGGATCTCAGAGACTATAAAAGCTAGAGGAACCAAATTTGGTTTCCAGACTCATGTGATATCACACTGTTACAAGTGTATTTTACAATTTCACCCCGCCCCCACAAATGACGAAAATCTGTGGCAGCTACAAGATACGATAAAACTGAAAACGCAGTATCGTTGAGAATGACCATATCTACCAGATTGCCGAATCTGAATCAGATCGGATCATAATTTTAGCCAGAATGAAGAAATTAATTTTCAGTTGCTTCCCCCGCCTCCTTCAGATAGAGACCCGCTACTCATTCTCTTTCTCGCTCGCACACTCTTCCTCGTTCAGTGCGCGAGTGCCGTCTAGCGGTGAAGATGTAGATTCTGAATGGTACATGTAGAATCTACATGTTAGATGTAGAATATACATTGTAGATATAGATGTAGATAACAGATGTAAAATATTTTTTAATTCTAAATTTCTAAAATATTATAAGCTCAAAAATTTAAATACTGACGGAGTTCGGGCATAAGTAGAGCCGCGTCCCCAGAAGCGACTCACACGTTACTTCTCGTTATCTTTGTGTTTTTTTTTCTATATATGATATATATGTATGTAAGATATGTAGTTATCAAAGATAAAATGACAGCCTTTCAGAAACAGGCTGAAAGCCTGAAATGTGTGTGCAGATCTCAAACATGTTGTTTGAATAAGATGGCCCTTGTTAAAAATGTCCTTATATTTTTCGCACTGTTAATATTTTTTCCATATTAAAAGTGTTCACAAAATGTATCCTTCGATTTAACCCCGAAAATATGTCACGTGCGGTATACTTTTTGTTTAGTGTGCGCGGAATACGCATGCAGCCCGGGGCGTACAGCACATGAATTGTGTTGTAAAATCAAATTTATTGCAGCCTTTTCGCCTAGCAAAAGGCTATACGTAACACACAAGACTCGCAAAAACGTGTTTACAGGAATGGTAAAAGGGTTAAAGAACACACGAAAATAATATTAGACCCTCATAAATGCGACAACCCAAAATATCAAGCCGTCATAAAATCAAGCATCGTTCCGTTTATTGAACTAGATAGTGTTTTCGTGCCACCTGGGTCTGGCCCTGGCCCTTGACCTTACTTATGAATGGATTTTTCATAAGCGTTCTTTAAAAGGGGCTGTTGGGCTTTCGCTCACGTACACGTGTATTACAATGGTTGGCCCCAATACAATGTTCCGTTTTGCCTGCTGTATACTGTATACACAAAGGCACTGTAAAACATGTACATGTTTTTGTGTCGACCACTGATATATGGAAATAATGAAAATATAAAAAGAAAAAAATATATCTGAATCTTTTATCTATTTAAGAGTAATTTTTGTATATCTTTTCCTATCAATACATTACATTACATTTAAATTGCATTTAATATTTTTTGTTTTAAATTGTTTCATTTTTATTTACCGCTCAAATTAGGGCAGTCACAATCACAGATATTCCATAGAGACAAATGCTTTCAATTTGCACATTTTATACGAACCCATAAAAAGCGAAACCCAAAAGCACCTAGCATCATCTGCTATCATCAAATGGCTGTAAGATATAATTTGACACGTCTAAATTTGTAAGCTGATAGGTAAAAAAGGGTAACAAAGCTGCTTTGTTAAGCTGTTTTTAACATTTTTATCAATTTGTATTCTTATAAGTTTGCAGCTTAAAACTCAGTATACGCGTGTATGCAATATCTGCACCGCCTGAAATAATTAATGTCGGTTTACAAAAAAATATAAACAAATTGTTGTTCATGACAAAGTGTCATATGCTTTATACCAAATTCAAGAACAACATATTCTTCTATAGAACGCTTAAAGCAAGAGTCAAAATAAAACCCCCAATTGATTTTAAATCCAACCAATAAAACTGCAACAAAAGCGGGACAAGGTGAAAGCAAACAATTTGTTTGCCCAGCGGATAAAATCAAATAGAAAATGGAAACAAAAGCACAAATAAAATCGATATTCAACGCCATTGCACAGGAAAAACGATTGCGAGGGTAAAGGAAAAAAAATCAATAAGGTAGCGAAAGCCGAAAAATATAAAATCTGAAATTGACCATAAACCCAATGCGCGAACCTTGGCGCTCCAGAAACGTAGATTAGCGCGTATAAGGTAACAAAAAATTTATAAACGCTTCCCTTTTGTTCCACCCTTACAGAGGGTATTGTTTTTACGATTATGAGAAGATGTTTGCAACACAGAAACGGAATTATTTCGGATTCGACCTTCAATAGAAACAATGGATCTGTAAGGGTATCCAAAGGCCAGCAATACAGTCATGTTTTTCATTTTCCTTCGTTTTGACTGGTCCCCATTTCCCCAGTCTTCTCAAGGACAAGCCGTAATTTGCTGGGTGGACTCGAGGGGTGACAGACGCATTGCCATCATAATAATTTAAAGTAAAACTGATAATCTTGGAGAGACGAAAGTGTCCTTGACTGGCAAAACCCCAAAAAAGGTGGCCCCAGGCTAAAGTATCAGAGCTTAAGAGCTGCTCTTTCTCCTTCTTTTGTATGTTTGTCCAGATATCGTTTGTTCTTACCGCGTAAAGCGTACTTTTGCTGCTTGTACATCGGCAGCAGCCGCCTCCAAATAATTTTTATTTATTATCAGTTTCATTCTAATCGATTTTTAAAATCTTGCAACAGCCTCCGAAATAGAAGCTTGAAAATATTTTTTATAAATATTTATTTTTCAGCCTTCAAATCTATCTTTGTTTTTAATATTGATTTACCGATTGATTTTAAGACTCGAAGATAATTTCGTATATTTTTTTCACAGCTGTTTCCAAACGAACTTCCTCGAAACCCTTTTTTTTGTCAAGTCAAATATGTAAATCATGAACGAAAATGTGTAACATATGCGAGTTGTTTTTGATTTGCCGGTTCACAACACAGATTTAAAAAGATTATTCAGACTATACGAAAAGGTCTGATGGTCAGATGGACTTCAGTTCACTTCAATGTTTCCCATCCGCTGTCAGGTTGAAGCCAACATACACACGGGCTTGGGGTGACCCAAATTGAGAAAATTTCGGTAAACTTTCGGCTGTTAGGGTGAATGAACGTGCAGCACATCAAAAGAGCAGTGTCATCAATTTCCCAACGGCCTGCCGACTTATGCTGGTGGCGTTGATTTTGAAACAAGTGAACATTGGAAGATGCCTGGAAAACACGCACTGTGCTAACTGAAAATTGGATTTATTGCTTATTTATATTAGCTGACATCCAGCAGGTGGCCCGGTATCAGGACCACCGAAAAAGAGGTTCAAAAAAATAACAAATATCCCATATACGCGTATGAGTATAGCATAAAAAATGTAAATCTATATGTATCCACACTGAAAAAGGAAAGCGAAAAAAAGTTGGCAGCTTTCCGCTAGGGGTAAAGATATTTATCAACTCCATTAAAGCCAACTGTTGCCGGCCAACAGTAGGCTGTTGATGCTATTGTTGGCACTTTCTGATGCCAATATTACTTAATGCATTGTTCCATTGAAATCTATGGCAATTTTAATAATTTGTAAAGCAATGTGTATAGATTAACACCTTAAAGGTACAGCTGAAAAAAGGAACTATGGAAAGCCAAAGATAATTTTTGTATGATTTAATGTATAAGTCTTTATAAATTGTTTTTTATCTTTCCAGATTCATTCCATTGGTAGGTGACAAATTTAGCAGATTTGATCGATTAAACAACAATGGATGTGAGAAATTGTGAAGTTCAACTACAGTGGCGCGCCTCCTTATTTATCTTGAAAAAAGACATGTTCACACGTTTGTTGAGGACAGATCAAAGTGGTGCCCATGGGATAATAAAAAAACGAGAAGGAACGTGTGAGTCGCTTCTGGGGACGCGACCCTACTTATACCTGTACTCAGTTAGTATATACATTTTTGAGCTTATGATTTTTTAGAATTATACATACAAAAAAATTATTTTACATTTTACATTTTTCTGCTACATCTGCTATCTACATCTACATATACAATGTATATTATACATCTAACATGTAGATTGTACATGTTCCATTTAGATTCTACATCTCCTCCGCTATGGGTTGCTCGCGCACTGAACGCGGCAGAGTGTGCGAGCGAGAAGGAAAATGAGTTGCTTGGTCGTGGGCTGGATGGGGCAGGGGAAGCAACAGAAAATTAATTCTTCATTCTGGCTATAATTATGATCCGATCTGATTCAGATTCGGCAGTCTGGTAGATATGGTCATTCTCTACGATACTGCGTTTTTAGTTTTATCGTATCTTTAAAATTGTGCCTGCCACAGATTTTCGTCCTTTGTGGGGGCGGAAGGAGGCTAGGCGAAATTCTGAAATACACTTGTAGCAGTGTGATATTACATGAGTCTGGAAACCAAATTTGGTTGCCCTAGCTCTTATAGTCTCTGAGATCTAGGCGCTCAACAAGACGGACAGACAGACAGACAGACAGACAGACAGACGGACGGACAGACAGACATGGCTATATCGACTCGTCTATTGATGCTGATCAAGAATATATATACTTTATGGGGTCGGAAACGTTTCCTTCTCTGCGTTACACACATCCACTTTTACCACAAATCTAACTTAACTCTTTTTGAGTACGGGTATAAAAATAAATAACAAAAATGCGTGCGGCTGTTTCAACGAGGCGAATGACCAATTTATGCTAAGCAATTGACTTGTTGATATGGTTATACATTCAAAACTTAAGATAGATGGAGACACAGAGGTTTCAAAGCACTTATAATCCTAGGGCTATATGTAAAAATGCGGAACAATGGAGAAAAGCCCCGGTAATCTTCACTGTAATTGACAACTGCTTGGCTGGAATGCCAAGTTTACTCTACGTGCTGGCGGTCTAATCACAGTGCCATAGCCCGCCGTCGAGTAGAGACATGTGATGAGCACGTTGCGGCTCGACGCGGTATCTAAAATCCAGATGAAAGCCAACTCCTTGCCGGCAGGTGATACCGCATCCACACAAGACACAACCCACACATGTGAGCCCCAAACGCGAATGTGACACATTCTTGTGTACTTTTTGACGAGCCAAAAGTCTCGGGGTCACCGGATTCAGAGCCTAAAGAACATGACGTGAAAATGGTTTCCCCAAATGAATTTTCTCACAGCTCATGGTGGTGGGTAACTAAAACCCAACTCAAGATTCCTCTCTTACTCCGACCTGCACATCTTGATTGCTTTTCAAAGCTGTCATAATTATGGAATTTCCTTATCGACTAACTGGTATTCCGGAATAACCATACAATTCTCACGTTCTCCAAGTGTCAGGCAAACTAATGTCCGCAAATACAGGAATTAGCAACCAATCATTGGGCTTCCTCCATGCAATGTTGTGCTTCTTGATGTTACTGATGTTGCTGATGGAAGCCGCAGGAAGCTGCCTTGTCTGTGTGGCACTGGCACTCAGGTCTAGGAAGTGGCCTCTGGACATTCAGTGCCACCGTCAAAATTGCAACAAGGGCTCGCATCTGTTCTCACATTCGACTGGCCATCACGCCCATGAATGTGGCTATTCCATTGGCTGAAGTCTCAGTAGCAAGGAATAATTCTAAGACTTTGCTATCATGTCAGAGGCGTCCGGTTCTGTCTAGTGAAGTCCTTTTCTGTCATGGGCTCCACTGTTCTGCCCTGCACTATCCTTTCATGTTCTGTTTCCCATTTTATATTTTTGTTGTCCATTTTAATCGATTGCCTTTTATCATTATCTGAAAGAAGGTTTTCCATTCAGCTATTAACACGTTATAGTATTTTCTTGAAATCAATGGCATTACTTCTTGTATTAGATAGCCAATTCTGCATCAAAATTCACACGCACGCAGCCATAAATCCCATTGAATCCCGTCGAGCCAAATGCATTTGGCTGCATAAATAACTGCTGATGCGAACATAATTCCAGTCATGGACAGGCACTAAGTACTCTCACACATACTCGCACGTACCCTCGATTCGTGGTAGTATATATACATATCTCCCAAACACTTTTGGCTTTTGCCTTCCTACCATCACATCCTGTGCCGTTTTGGTGGATCAGGAAAATTTCACATAAAAGGAAAATGCAGCCCGCTGGCTGGTTGGTTGGACGGCTGCCATTCAGTCTTCTCACTCGGCAGCGGAAGATGAAATTTTATTATTTTAGCTGGTTGTCATGTTACCCAGAGATAACAAAATCGTTTACGATCATTTCGGCGGGCTTACAGCCAGCAGCCCAGAAACCAGTATCATTTGACAGAATATCCTTTGTCTGACAATACATCGTTAGCGCATTTAATGGGGCAGTCGAACCACTGCATACACGAATACTCGCTAAACCTTGATTAAACTTATTTATGTCTTGTCTTTAAATTATTACGAAATTGGGAAATATTTCGAGTCATCGAGGTCGATGGTTTTTGTCAATTGTTCACAAATTATGCAAGCATTTCGCTGCCTTGCACGTAGTTGGGCCATACAATTTCAGTCAATTTTATTTCCAGCATTTGTTTTACATACATATTTATGTCGGGGCACGTGCCTGGAACGTCTGGCAGACAGACGAGGGTAAGAAACTAGGAAACCACCAAGTGTGACATATTGAACTTATGCGATGTTTTTGTTTGCAGATTTTCAGGCATGTTTTTTAGTGGAGAAATTAAAGTAAACATGAGTAAACCATGTTGGGAATTACAACAAAACTTAGCCACTGGGTGTTGTTAGAGTAAGAATTAGGCAAAAAAAAGTTTGGGCGGGAACTAATTTACAAATTGAGATTAGTGAAGATTTCTAACTGAATTAAAGGGGTTTTAGATCGAAGATATCTGTCTGGCTAAAAACCCTAAAAATAATTAGACTTTGATTCTCTTTTCATTATTTTAATCGCTGTTCCATCGATTTGGGGTAAATTTTAGTATTCTTTTAATTCGCTTGGCATGCCAGCTGCTTCTATTTGGTTGTATTTGTGCAATCATGATTCAGGAAGTTAGTTAACGACATTTACGGGAAAGTTGAAAGAGCAGAAATGAAAGACAACGTATAAAGGCGCTTGACTTGAAAAATTTAAAAAAAACTAAAAAAATTGTTTACAAAAATGCTAAAGTCGCTTAAGTCCATCTGTGGACACATACGGCTCTCCTTTTCTACATCTCTAGCTATGGTAGGTCTACGTCTTAATATCTTATGTTCAGGAGTGCGCTTGAATTATCCCAACTAAGTTGCTCAAGTTAATGTAAAAGCTCCTAAGTCATTTACGCCAACAAAAAATACATCCAATACCTGGCCAAAGACCTCTCTAAGTGGCGAGTGGAAGTACTTCAGTAAGCACATGCATAACAAAAAATGGATAAAAAACAGTGAAATAGTGTGGAAAACATTTTATAGAGTTTTCGCGGCAGTCACCGTATACTGGCCACATACTTTCTTCAATTTGGGCAAACATTTTTTGTACCCCAAAAGGGCTGTGAGTTCAACTATTTTTTGTTTGTCTGTGAAAGTAGAAATTTAAAAGGATGTCAAAGCTTTTAAGTGTAGAAAATAGTTTAAGTGCAATGCGTTTAAGGTACAACATTGGGTATACCCATGAGTGATATTTACTTAAATAGGATGAGAGATGTACTTAAAACATACATCAAGGTTTAAAGAATATGTAAATAAAATGATCAATTAGGCCCTCAGATTCGTATCGGAATGTTACGAAAATTTAATTAAATGTACACAAAAACTACCTGTTTTTTTATATTTAAACTTTGATTATTTCTAATTGAATACCTGCCCCGACTTTTTCTTTTCTCTTTACACAGCTGTCGCTAATTGAAACAAATGAAATTATGAAGGCAATAAAATAACCAACTTTGGCTCGAATTGTTCCATAAACCAACATAGAAAAGTTGTTACTCCTCGGCGCGCCCTTTTCACACCAAAAAAGAGCAGACCAAACCAAATGAAACTAGGAGCAGGACCAGACCAAACCATTCCAAAACCAGAACCACTACCAAAGCCAAAGTTAATTGCTTTCCCTCGGGGTTCTGGGTTCCTGCCATCCGATCCCTCTGCCCCGTCTACGGACTGTTGTGAAGTATGCCAGGGACCATAGAGAGCACAGCGGGAAGTTTTTCATTGTTTTCTTTATTTTTCTGTTCGGGTTTTGTTTTGTTATTGTCTTTTTTTGCATAATTAAAAGTAATTTAGTGTGCTGCCGCCACTTCATGACAAGCACATGGGGCCACTTGTTGGAGGACGAAAGGCCCAAGATCTGTCAGTCCCCTCTGAAATCGTCTAGTGAAAATATTTCTACATACTGAGAGTTGAAAATCAGGTAGGTATAATGAATAAGTAAGAGGCCTTGAGAGGTAAAACAGAATTTTTAAGCAGCAGAAACGCAATTGAATTTTATTGAAATGAAATATTTTAAAACGAATTTTCAGCAGGGTAATATCAATCACATACGTAACTTATTGGTATATTTAAAGTCTGAAGCCTCAGTAAAATATTTACGCAAATTAAATTTCAAATAATAAAATATTTTCAGTAAGTGTATCATTTTAAAAGAGAAAAATTTATGGACAAAAGAAAATTACTTGATAGCTTTTATGCATTTAGTTTAATTTAAAAGACAGCCGGATGGCATTTCGCAGACACTGCAAATTTTAGGGTTAGATTTTCAATAGATAATTACAATTGTTTATGGTAGACGACTCAACGATATGGGAAATTTAAAATTTTGCTTTGGGCATTCGTAGATTACCCTTTGGATACACACACACACACACGATGCAGCCTGGGCAAATAGAAGGCTTCTACATAGATTGGAGCCCAGCCAAATGGTTGCCATAATTGTGGGTACGAAAAGTCATTGACGTGCTTTGGTTTTCGTCCCAGTATTTGCTTAAATGTCGTAATAGTTTCCTCAGTTTGAGTTCTACATATAATTTCTATCGTTTCTACTTCTCCAACTCTCATCTCCGATTCCCCTAGCATCCTGTGATCCTGTATATGCGTCTGGTTACTGCGGGGCGGGAACAATGTGTAAAAGTCTCTCCCGGTCTTTATATTAAAAAAGGTTGCAGCTCGTAGTCGCCCGACTATTAAAAATGCATATTCCCATGTCGGCAGACCCAGCAAATAGCTGGGGAAGAGGAGGGTATCCTAACCAGACAACAGACGACGCTTTACCATTGTCTAAGCTCTGCATGAAAAATGTTAGGAAACGGCAGCAGAAAGAATTTGCAATGGCAACAGAATGAGCCCCCGAGTGTTTACAGCAATTCATTGGACCCCGAAGGAGAGGCGAAAAAAACTAATAGAAATGGGAGGAATTGATTTTTTGCATCAAATATTTTAAAGCAGATCCAAGACCCATAAACAATGTAACGTCAACAGTTGGGCCCTAACTCCAGGATGGGGCCATGAGCTGGAGAATCACGGTGCAGCTGACAGTTCGACAGCTGCTGTCTGGTTGGATTTGGAGTTGGAGCAGCAGCCTGCGGTCAGAGCCTGTCACGCATCTGCCCTTTGGCCCTTTTATGTTCTGTCTGGGGCAGGTAAAAATTCTTGGACGATGAGTGTACTAAAGTCCGATATAGGGGGCTCTGAGAAATTCTCATTCAGGTCTATTAGCTGTGCACAAAATTTTTTCAGTGAAGTTTTCTGCAAAATAGATTGAATATCCGTTCTTTAATTGATTTAAATTATGTATTATGTTTATCAGAGTTTCTAAAGAAATGCATACACAAGCACACTAAGCGCTGCTCCAATTGCATCCTGTCTGTATCTCTGTCGGAGTGTGATACAAACTTTGTTATTTCTGAGTATCTGTGCTGACTATAAAGCTGCTGCTGGATGCACGAAAAAAAAGGGGAAGTTGCGACCGCATATCTGATAAATTTTAAAATTTTGATTAATACCACATTAATTTTAATTAATACCGTGAATCTGCATGGCAGAAGCACCAAACTTTTTTACTTATGCGTGTGCGTACCCCTAACATTAGGGCCAGTTCAGAATATACCAACTGGGCAACAACATCCAGTGGCTGCACACCCGAAATGGATTTTGTTTCACAATTTACATTACTCGTTAAAGAGTAAAAAGCTTTGTTTGTTTGCACATTTGAATAGTTGTATGTATGGAAAAAAAGTTTTTAACAGTTGTATTCACCGTGAAAAGTTGAGAGAATCCACACTATAAAAAGGATATTAAATATTTCAGAAAATATTTGGCAAATTTCGTTTCCAACTTTCAGCGGATAATTATTTTTAATTAAGAGAATATTATAGAAAGTTTTGTGCAACTTTTTTACTTCAAATATGAAGTTATGTGGGAATGGGGTATATGAGGAAATATCACAGCTTAGGTGGGCGGTGGGGCCGATGGTGGGGCAGGCGCCGCGACTGAGCCGATACACCCAGCGTTAGCTCGAGTTGGACGGGCGCTGTGGATCGCATGGGAGTCAGTTCGTACAGCAGCCATTTAATGCGCCGTATATCTTTTTATAAACTACTAGTAACCTATAGGTACATATACATAGTAATCAAACTGGACATTACCTAATAGTAATTCTTACCTCTACATTGGGGGGTTTAGGTCATTTAACTGTAAGTTTGGTATCGCGCACAAACCCTGCTTTAGGACCACCATGAGACTTATATTTTCCGTTCCATTTCATTCTATTAATTTCATTTACAAAGTCCAACCTTTAGTCACAGAATTCAACAACTTAGTTCCACAAATGTTTACAACTTACACACGGGACGGTGGTGCTCTGGAACGCGACTCTACTTATACCCGTACTCAGTCAGTATATACATTTTTGAGGATATGATTTTTTAGAATTTTAGAATTTTACATTTAACATTTTTTTTCTACATCTGTTATCTACATCTACATCTGCAATGTATATTTTACATCTAACATGTAGATTCTAGGTTTACCATTCATTTTATACATCTCCTCCGCTAGGGGTTGTTCACTGAACGCACTGAACGCGGCAGAGTTTGCGAGCGAGAAAGGGAATGAGTAGCGTGTCTCTGGCAGGAAGAGGTGGAGGAAACAACTGAAAATTAAAATTCTTCATTTTGGCTATAAATATGATCCTATCTTATTCAGATTCGGTAATCTGGTAGATATGGGCATTCTCTACGATACTGCGTTTTTAGTTTTATCGTATCTTTAAAAATGTGCCTGCCACAGATTTTCATCCTTTGTGGGGGCGGGGCGAAATTTTGAAATACACTTGGAGCAGTGTGAGATCACATGAGTCTGGAAACCAAATTTGGTTTCTCTAGCTCTTATAGTCTCTGAGATCCAGGCGCTCATCGAGACGGACAGACGGACAGACGGACGGACAGACGGACATAGCTATATCGACTCGGCTATTGATGCTGATCAGGAATATATATACTTTATGGGATCGGAAACGTTTCCTTCTCTGCGTTGCACACATCCACTCTTACCACAAATCTAATATACCCCCTAACTCTTTTTTGAGTACGGGTATAAATTTTCTGAAAATTGCTGCCTTGTGTGCCGTAAGCATATATGTAATTATTTTTTCCTTTTGAGAGTGGCTTCTAAATGTGCAATGCAATGAAAGATTTTCTGTCTGAATTTGAAATTTCTTTGGATCATAAATATTTCAACAGATCGCTTTATTTACTACGAAACATTGAAGCATGGAAAACGGAATTCAGACATGAATGGAGACAAATGCATACACAAAATAGTTTTGTTCCAGGGAAATTACGTGCAACAACAGACATGTGTCATTTCAACATTCTAGATGCCAACACCAAGGAACCCCTCACAAGGAGACATAAAGGACAGACAGTATGTGCCACCTGATTCTACAGGATGAATATGTTTAAAATAAATATAAATTTCACGTAACAGTGCAGTGCCGAAATGTACCATTAATTACTGCATGATCATCAAAGAAAAGCCAAAAAGACTGTATATTTAAAAGTAAACGATTTGGAGCACATAAAAACTGTACCACATAGACCCACTCCTAATCTATTTCTCCCACACAGGTCGGTCTGAGTCATATCAGCAATGCTGTACAAAATTTCCCCCAACACTGTGTCTGGGGCAGGGTCACCATGTGACCTCATTCGCATGTTGGTCAGAATTCTCAATTAGTTTGTCGGTTGTCCTTTCCTCTTTTAGTTGGGTTAGAGATTTGGCTGTGGTTTGTTTTGTTGCAGTTGTGGTGCAATGTGGTTTCATTAGTGGTTGAGCTAGTGAGTGGTTCCGTCTGCTGACTCTCATCTGCTCTACATATGCTGTACCATAATTTTCAACATTTTGGCTGTCAGAGTTTCGCTGTTCTTTTTCGGCAGTCTTTTAATTTTTCGATAATATGAGTATGGCTTCATGTGGGTTCGAGGTCTTAGGCTGGTGACATGAAGGGAATTTTGGATTAGTTTTGGACTTCATGCGAAAATAGAGGTAGTGAAAAGAGTATCGGTGATGGTAGAGGTAGAGTGGATAATAAAAAATTGAACTTATTATATCTGATTTGGTGAACATTCCGTTCCTTAAATTATCCTTAAGTGCGGCACTTGTACTGGTATTTGTACTGGTAGTTGAGTTGTGCTACATACTTATATTTTATTGAAATACTTTTCTGTCCAACTTCTCTTTAAAATATTCCACTACCTTTCTTTCTATTCAGTGCATGTCCAAATGTGCATACCATATCGCTGAATTTGTTTTGCGTTTTCCTTCCAGTCAAGTGCCAAGTGCTAACGCCACAAAACAGCTCCCAGCCAGCAGGCAAATTAAGAGGCCGAAGAAAACTAAGTAAGTGCGAAAAATGTCTCTGAATTCGATTTTAAAATTGTTGGGCTCAGCAAAAAACAAGTCAGCTAACTCGCTTTCAAATGCGTGTCATTTCTCCCCGAGCTCGAACTGTTACTAGTATTGTGTTCATTTGATTTTCGCCAGCTGTCTATGGCTGTGGGTGTATGGCAGCTGCCATGGCTTCAATTTGTCCCCAGATGCTGAAGGACACTTTCACGACGATTGCGATTCCCAAGCATTCAGGGAATGCCTTTTGAGGTGATTTTTTCACATTGAAAGTTCTCCTGTTTCGGGAAGGAGAACAAACCTGACCAGTCATCAATCAACTTATATAGAGATAACTGTTGAATGTGGGCCAATTAGGGTAGGTATAGCTTTTGAATGAGGGAACAATTTGGGAACTATCGTCACAGCTGAGATCCGGCCAATTAGCGCTGTTTATGCTTACGCAATTAAAAAGCCTGTAAACGTCTCTTTGCATACGCACTTTCATTGTCAACCTTTGAGGCACGCGCTGAACAGTGCAGGAGGCTGTGGAACACTCTCGAGACGGGCAAACAAAATGTGAATGAGTAATTGAAGTTTTAATAAGTGTCACTTGGCAGGTTGCAGGCGCCACGTGCCTCCAGTCTCAAAACGCGTACTCGTACTCGTACACCATGCGTCATATCGCTGAAGTCTCAGTCTAAGAGAACAGCCTGGCAGTCGGAGAATATGGATATAAGACCAGATGGATGTGCAGGTGCACACCTCTTATACCTCTTTGCCTTGTCAGCTTGCGGTGCTGGCAAATTAAATTAAGTTGACACAATGTAAAAGCTGGGTATACGCATTGTTCCACTGGCACACTTCGCGATATTAAGACATAAATGTTGATTCACTGCTGACAATGCTACTGCGAAGAGCTCATCTCGTCCTTTTTGGCTGTCTGCCCAGGTACAGGTTTCTCCCAAAGAGAAGCCTTTAAAAATATATACCACTTAGCTGTTTGCCAGGACAGTCAACTTTGAGTGAGTGACGACACTGCCACTGAGGCTGTGATTTAGTGACTTACCCCAGTTGACGATGTGTACAGAAAAACTTAGGAAGATTGAAGAATTTTCCTTGAATCAGCTGTGCTCTTTAATTAAAAAAAGGAATGGACTAATCAGTTTTGCCAAACCTTACAATTATAAAATCAGAAATTAAGCGTACATTTAAAACATTCCTTAAAGGTACAAATAAGTCCAACTTATATGTTTAGAAATTAACCATTATTTGCTAAAATGTCTATAAACATCATTGCAAATATTTGCATGCAGCACCAATAGCAAAATTTTCATGTTAATGCGCCCAAAACAAATACAAAATAATTTGCCAAAAGGTGGCAGTAAAATTTGTTTGCCAATTACCATAGCAGTCCAATCGAATCGTATTGAATCTGGGAAAATTGAGCGACATCGCTCAATTTATGCGACACATTTCCTCAAGTTGGAGCTGATAAATATGGAATGTGTTTTGCAGAGAGACAGAAAATATATACACATATTTTAGCTGCAAACGTGTGCAACTACAGACAACATTTGTTATGACTGCACAGATATGTAGACTGACATCTCGGAGTACCCATTCATATACAGAGTCCTCCTCGCACTTCAGTAAACTCATATCGGTCGCTTCATTTTTGGTTTGTACGGTGGCTATGACTACTTCGCCCTTTTTGTATTATTATTATTCTCTTTTTTTGTATGGCTCGATGGTAAAAATATCCCCACGTTGTCTGACAATTCGGGCCATTCACACGCTCGATTAACATTCAAGTATTGGAGCACGGCAAAAAAAAAGCGAAAACAAAAACAATATACATACATTAATGTACATATGTGTCTTGTGGAAATATTGTATTTTTATTTTATTATTGGTTCCTTTTCGGGATATTTTTGTTATGAAAGTGAACTATACAAACATGCTCTCATTTTAATTTCAGACAAATCAGTAGTCTATAAATAAATTTGAGCATGAATTTTTTTTTTTTTCTGGGGTTAGGGAATGTGGAAATTGCAGTCTGCAATTCTTCAGAATGGCAACTAGATAGATTTCATTTAAAAGAAAATATACACGAGAAGAAACGTTGTGAGTCGCTTCTGACGACACGACTCTACTTTTATACCCGTATTCAGTCAGTTTATAAATATGTGACCTTATGATATAAGTGGAATTCTAAAATATTTTATATGTTACATTTTAGTTCTAAATCTGTCATCTACATCTACAATGTAGATTTTACATCTTAAATGTAGATTCTACATCTAAAATGTAGATTATACATCAACAATGTACAATGATGATTATGGGGTAGGTAACGTTTCCTTCTATGCGTTGCACACATCCACTTTTAATACAAATATAATTTACCCCTCAACTCTTAGAGTAAGGGTATACAAAATTAATCCTGCTAAGTAAGATGTGATCTGCTTTAGAATGCTTAAAATATATTTTGCGCAAACAGTTTCAGTGTTAAATCGTAGCTTTGAGTAAAATCTTCGTCCATCTTTATAGCTTCCAAAGCCTTTCCCAGTAGTAGTGCCATCTTAACTAGAGCATAAAATTTATCACAATATGTCAAGCTGTCGGAATCTGCTAAAGTGATCCGCCCCACCAACAGTACTGTGAATTGGGTAGCAGAGCCCTATCAACTAATTTTCGGGAGTTTTGATAAAACTTTAAAATGCAAATACAATATTTGAGAGGTTCACACAATAATTTTTTTGTGGTAAATGACATTACAAAAACACACTGCATCGTTTATATTAAACGAAAAATTGGAGATGTCAAAATGAATTCCAGAGTATGCTGAAATAAAAATGCATTAACAAACAAAAAACATTTTGTATAAAATCAAATATCGATAACAGTAAATTGAGGTAATTTCAATGCATCGGGCAGAACATTCCCTGTGAATTTTGATGGATAATTTCAACAAATCAACTCTACCAAATAAGTTCATAATTATAGCACTGGCAATATTCACAAACGTTTCAGTTGGGTGAACTTACAAATTCATTTTAGCTAGAAATATTTAATTAACCGCAGTGCAAAGCCATTGCATATCTTTGAACTGCAGGAAAATTTGGTTTCGGCTTAAAGAGACCCTTCGATTGACATGGAAATTTCCTAATTGGCATTGGCTTCTGGAGTGCTTTTAATACATGCAATTAAAATTCATTTACCATTCTCACTTTAACTTGAAAATTTATGAAGTTTATCCAGCAAGAACTTGAGGGAAACTTGAAACTTGAGGGAGTACTGCTGCTAAGATGCCTCCAATTCTAAATACCTTCGAAAATATTTATTTGGAATCTATTAATGGCTGAAATGTTTAAATAATCTAACATAATCTCTTAATACCGAAAATAATTTGAAAATATCTATTTTAATTATTGATACAGCTAAAAGTATTTCTTCGCCTTTAACAAATTTCATATCAAAACTAATATCCCCACTTCCCGCTTGATTTACTGGCATCAATATTCATGTGACCTCTGGTTCTTGTCAGGTTTTGAGTGTGACAAATTTATGAATGATTCTGTCCGTGCACAGGTGCGAACATGGAGACGAAGAGCAACTGAATATTTGATCAAAACAAAAGAACTAATTTTTCCCCAGGCAGAAACTTTCAAGCAACCTTCGACATGGTCTTGCTTAAATTGTGTTTATTGGTTCTTACACAAATTGATTGCCCAAATGGCATTTGGAAATTTTGGTAAATCTTGACTTGGATAAGGCAAACGAGCAGGCAGCATACGGCTGACAGAATACAGAGAAAGCGTACGGCGTAGGACGAACACACACAAATTTTCCTACTGTAGCATGGAAATCCATTATGGGGCTCCCAGGCACTCGACCTATTTTTGCCATTTCCACAGCAAATATCAGTCGGAATAGGGACGAACAGACACCCAGCCTAACAGGGGCTTGCATAAACACTTTAGCCCGAAGTGCATTTGATTGCCATACCGATACCAGTAAGTACTCCAAGGCTTAGAGCACAGGCCCAGAGAGACAAAGTTATTTATATGGCCCTGGTTTCTTTTCGGAAAACTCGAGGGAGACTGGGCACTCGAACTTCTCAGCTTGGACAGCAGCGTAGCAACAGTCGAAAATATTCATTAAAATGCAATAGATCATTCGAATTTCAATTACTTCAATGCAACCTGGGAATTAGGACCGAATCGTATTAAAGGCTGTTCCTATCCGCCATCGCACTCGTCAAAGCTTGGCATTTTTCACGTTGCGGATGGAATTGAATGATGACTCTGTGTCTATTTTGATGGCATTTTTGTGTGTGTGGGGTCTTGCCATAAAAGTTGGCTGGCCAATTCTTCTTTTAAAACTTTACCGGGCTGTCTTAATGACTTTGAAATTGTTAGCCAACCAGCCATGTGTGTCTCAAATGTCTCACCACAATGATCTTAACTTACGTGATGGTTACCTTTTCAATACTTTTGTATCGTCTGCTTGATTGCACCAGAGTTTCCTTAACTTCTCACCATTGAACATTTAGCATTTCTCCACTGCATTTACACACCAAAGAGCCCACACACGATATGCCAAGGTGATAGATACGAGCACTCGTGCCCGGAGGTGGAGAAGCTTTTAGTGCACCCAAATGACATGCATTGATGCTGAAACTTCATTAGTGCTTCCTCTACCCCATATGTCAAGTTTGACGCATACGCAACGACTGACACAGTCGAGTAAGAACCCATCAAATCATAATTGAGGTGCACAGACTGACCATTGGTGCACTTCACTGGTGAGCCAATAAAAAGGGGGATCTAGAAGGGCACTTTTTCAGTGCAAATATATATAAAACCTCCTTTATAATAAATCTAAATTCTTCCAAAAGATAACTTTTGAGGAAAAAGGCATAGAAATATTAAATTTTTGGCATTATTTTCTACAGAAGTCAGAAGTCCAACTGCCTGCCAACCACAGAGTAGGATTTAATTCTAAAATTTTCTTCCCAACTCGATTTATTTTAATTATTTAGAATGCCCCAAATAATTTTAATTTTATGAATTTTCTCATAGAATTATATATAATCTTTTATCCTTATTTTCCCTTAGAATATGAATTCGATGTGAGTGTTTTTCAGCCGAAACACCTCTTTTATGATTCAAAAACAAACACCAGTCCAACAGTTGCATCTGTTGTGGCATCCGTCAGAATAAATTGACACTTGTCTCGCAATTTGAAGATTTTCCCGTGAACCTACTGCAAAGTACTATATGGTATATGAAGTGATTCGTTATTATTATACTCACTGATATGATTCAGGACGAATGGGCACTTGGCACTGTCTCCTCTTATTGTTTCATTTAGTGATTTTATTCTTTCCGTTTATTTGCACACAAAACAAATACCTCAGGCCTAGGCTTGGCTTTCTACCTCTCTTTCACGCATTGTCTCCTCTCACTCATTCACCTATGTTTTTATTTTTACAACATTTTACCGCTGTTGTTTGCGTGTCTGCTTTTTTGTGGCGGGACGTGGTCTGGTCAACGTGGCGTATGAATATTCAAGTATTAATACAAAGGATTATTTCATTAAAACACAATAGTGGTGAGTACAAGTCTGCAGTATTTAACTAAAAATTGTTCTTCAAATCTTATTTTAATTCCAGATAGGAAAAGGAAACGTCATGAAAATTGTAGCTCAAAGCTCACGTTTAACTATAACAAACATACACAATCGGAAAACAAATCCCAGAAAAAAGTTGCACACGATTAAAGTGGCACGAAAAGGTATCCACAGCCGACCTCATTTTATGACTCGAAAATAGTTATAAAAATGACAGTCACACAAAAAAGTGGTTCTGAAAAAAGTTACCCAAAATAAAAAGTCATTTTTCAGTAAAAAGGAAAACAGAAAACAGAGATAGAATCCATTTGAAATTGGTAGGAGTGGTAGTGAAGTCACATAATCAGGATTAACATAAACTTTAATGGTCCCAGCCATATTCTTGGGGAGGGCATAAGGGAGTGAAAATTCATTTAAAATAACATATTATTAATTCAAAATTCCGATTTTGGGGTTAACAAGGTCAAGAAAACAGACAGCAGAAAAATGCCAAGACTAGACTGGGAGTTGGAAAAATATTATGTTTGTGTCGTGGCAGACAAATACTCATAAGAAAATGGAGCAATACACACTTCATAAATATTTTTTTACACACAAAGAAGGCCAGCCAGAAGGCCACATATTGCCATTCCTGACAGACCAGATTTAATTCGATTTGTTTAATAAAAAAAAAAACTCAATGTAAATGCTCCCAAAATGCAATTTGGAAAATATAAATTTGGTAAACAAATCGCAAACGAATTATGGCCATGAGAATTTTTGTAATAAAAGGAAAAAAGTCGACTGCCTCTTGGCTAAGTGGGAAAGCAACAACAGAATAAAACGGATTTACCAAATGATTGGGCTAATTTGTGGGTACGAGAAAAAGATATATACAAAAATAAATAGAAAATGTTTTCGAAATGCAAAAGATAAAAGTATTTCCTAAAACAATACAAGGTTCGACTGTAAATTCTCGTTAATGAGATTTCAAAAAAATCAGTCATTCAGTAAATTCCAACAAAACACCAACCTTATTCTTCTCAAAGTGTAAAGGGCACTTGAAACAATACTAATTTTAGGGCAGCTAAACAAAGGTTCCAAGCTCTTGTAATGTAATTTAAATCCCCAAACAAGGAGAACAACCTCCAGCCACATTGCTCTTAGCACCAGCACTTAGCCACTTGTTTGTGGAATCCCACCAGAGTGTCTGGGCAGAAGAATGGTGTCTGCGTCATCTGAGTAAACATAGCTATCAGTTACAGCCGGGATTCAGTGTGGGGACAGTCCCAAGTTCTGTGCGATTATTTCGGCATAATGGTATTTGTAATTTGTATTGCCTTGAGGCCCCATTTAGGCGTGAGAGGATGGTAAGCTGGGACGCCCTCTCTATGTGGGTGTGTGTCATTAGACACTTCTAATTATGCAAAACTACCTTTACCTTTTCCATGCGTTAATGGGACACTCATAAAACACACACAAAAAAGGAAAACGTGATAGGGTTAACAGCGGAAAAAGGGTTTCCAGGGACTTTTATAAATGTCAAGACTTTAAGGTCGCCCCTTATCCGAGATTCAAGCCATTTTCCCTAATGGCTGCCAGATTTTTCATTATGCATATTTAATATTTTATGTTTACTTCCAAGCCCCAACTAAGGGTTGGTCTTGTGGCTTTTTAAATTAAAGATTCAAGATTCGAGTCGCAAACGAACGAGTTTGATGAGATATGAGGAGATGAGATATGAGATATGTGTTGGCGCTATTATCCGTAAGGAATTGGGAAAGTTTATGGAAAATAGTAATAATCCTACAAATAACACTACCCGAAAAAATCGAACTTTTTTTTCCTCAAGGATCCAAACCAACTTTTTCTGATAGATATGGGGCTTTAAAATTTTTTAAAGTATTATGGTTTTTTTTTTCTATTGCAGAACTTTATTTTGAAGAATTTTTGAAGTCTGGTATTTTTTTTAAAGCTTTTTAAAGAGGTAGCGCTTGTTTTTTTCACATAACTCTATTATCTTACGTCTGGTTGTAAAGCGTCGGTTAGCGTCGTTTAAGTTATCGCTCATTAAAATCTATGGAGAGACTTTGGAGCTAAAATTCGTTAACCAAACCTAAAAAATGAAAAAATGTAACAAAAAATACCTTTTGGAAGGTTGCGGGCCCAACTGCCAATTGGGAACAAAGCAAACGAAAAAGTGTTGTACATTTGCTACCTGATCGCGTTCCTTTGGTATGAAATGTTGTTGACAGTTACTTTTTTCGTTATCTGAGGTAGGATACCTATTCAGGTCAAATGTTTCCTTTATATTCTCACAAGTGCAGTGGATAGGCAGTGCTTTAGGCAAAAACGAATGAGAGCGTTGACAGCTGACGGCCCAAAGACAGGTCAACTTTTTTTTATCCGCGTCTGCCCTTGGATTCTAACAAGCAGATAACTTTGCGAATTTTTTTCCCTACTTGGGCATTTGACACTTGGCCTCGGTCTGAAGTAGGTTGTTCGGTATTAACATTCCTAGTACTCGTACTCTGCCACATTCAAATAAAACCAATAATTAATACTCCGACAACTTGCTTGCGATCTAACAACTTACTCTGCCTTGAAGTTCTTTGCGGCACTTCTGAGCTGGGTAACTTCCGCATTAAGATTAGATAACAACGAGCAAGGCCAGGGAGAGTGAGTATCTTTCGTGCATCCTTAGTTCACGAGTACAAGTTCCACTTAACATTTCCGTTTTGGCTGCTGCAATTGCCAGCCAGCACCAAGGGCGATACGACAATGGCAGATAGTTCGGGCCATGAATGTATCAACGAAATAAGGACTCTCGTTTTACGAGTCTCACGCTGGCCTGCCCAGCCCTGCAGCCTTCGTCGTATTTGCTACTAGAACTAACGTCATAACCAAAGTGCCTGAACCTTGAACCAGTCGCACAATAAAAGTAAATGTCCCAAGGAATAACAAGGGATAAAAACAAAGACCCACAAGAAACGACCCAAAGATTCGGTGTACGAATTTTGTAATACATTTTTGAAACTCTGATATTCTGTGATTTGAGATATTTTCGAGACTTAAGACAGAAAAAAGAACACGACAAAACAATGTCCTGGCTAGTCGAGAGCAATTGTTTAACTGTGTGATATGCCGCAGCTTGTGTTCTCATAAAAAGAGCATAAACATTTTCCCCTTTTCCCGGGCATGCATGGGCTGCACCATTGGACTACCGTTGGGATTGGGGTACCAAAGAGCAGGGATCCATCTAGTCATATTAGAGGGCTCTCAATTTGTTGCAAATTAGATGCACTTAAAAAGCTAGTGGCCTAATGGAAATAATTTACTGAGCAATTTATTCCACATCTAGATTATTTATTTCAGCAGAGTTCGCTCTTAGTATAGACTCGAAAATGCCGCTG
Source organism: Drosophila obscura (assembly GCF_018151105.1). Lineage (NCBI taxonomy): Eukaryota > Metazoa > Arthropoda > Insecta > Diptera > Drosophilidae > Drosophila > Drosophila obscura. The sequence goes on along the minus strand of NW_024542826.1, from coordinate 13,705 downwards.
GCGAGCAGTTCAACAATTAATGAAATGAGCATTAAAAAAACATATTTTTATGGGAACTTTTTAACAGCCCTTTATAAATTAGTTTTATTCAAATTTTCTCTCATGGAACTGATGCTGGCTTTAATAAGCAAAATTACTCAAAAAATATTTGAGGTAATTCGAAGAAAATTGAGAAGGAACGTGTGAGTCGCTTCTGGGGACGCGGGAAGCCACTTAAAATTAATTTCTTCATTCTGGCCATAATTATGATCCGATCTGATTCATATTGCCATTTTCTGTGCGGGTAATAAATCATATTTTTTGCCATTTTTGATTTGTCTTTATATACAAATAGTAAACAAAAGTTTCTTTTATAAAAGAGCCTACGAAAAAATGTTCATCCATTGGATACAAAATGACAATGACGAGAAGAAAATTTGGTCTGTGTTTATTAGCTTATTAACGTTGAGCGAAAAGCAAGCTCAATTGCTTATCTGGGGGTTTTTTTTGATAAACAAACAAACAAAAACACAAACTCCATAACCATTTTATTGGGGAATCATTTGCACTGTATTTTACAATTTATAGAATGAAGCTGAAGAATCTGTAAAGCTAAGCAAGAACCATCAGACAATATTTTGTTTGCTTTTAATTGAAGGAGGATTAACAAATGTACCCATTCATATCCACTGATCTGGAAATTCAACATTACTAGAGCTTTGGTATCGAACTAGATTATAAGGTTCGTTTCCTAAATAAGACATTGAATTTCCTTCATTGTTGGCCATTGTAATGTGGGTAATAAAATATGATAATTCCAACACTATGCGGCGATTTCAGTCCAAGCTCAATTAACCTATCCATCAATTAAGTTATCATCAAGTCAAGTTCGACCCTACATGCAATTTGCTGATTGATTGGCTAATCTGCTTGAAACTGGTTTCACACCCCAAGGTGCCAAGGTCCCAAGGTGCAATGGCCACCTGAATTCAGGGAAAATGGGAAGCCGGTACGCGAGCACCCAACTGGATGATGAATGCGTAACGTTGGCAGATACCTGAGGGCCGGTACGAAAGCTCCAAGTCCCTGGGTTGAGTGATGATTACTGTGAGCAAATGCACCCTCGAGGACCAATAATCATACACACTGGAGCAACATAATGAGAGTGTGTGTGTGATTTATAATCTTCAAATTACTGGGCGCTGCATGTTCAATATTCAGGAACTGACAACTGAGAATCCAGCACAGCCGAATGTTAAACATGCATAAAGCTGTCTGTTTCGGGGATATTTAAACACCGTCAAAAAGAAAACGAAAGTGGACGAAACTTAAAATGCAGGCAACGGAAGTAAAGTCGGGTCATATCTCATGACCGGCAACCACTCAAAGCTGCATGCCGCGTGCCACGGAGCCCCAGAACGGAGAGCAAAACGGCAAAAGTGAGCAAAAAGGTTGGTACATAAAGACAAATTGCATAAAGGATAAGGGCAGCGAAGTAGCAAACTGCAGCAAAGGATGCCTGTCTCCCTATATGAGTATGATTGGCACATACATATCTTGACATGTATATATGTACTTCTCGCTCTCTCTGTCTCTGTTGATGTGCCTGCCTCAGTGTCTCTATATAAAAAGGAAATGCTGAAAACGTACAGCCAAGAGCGTCAAGATTTAGCGGTACTGGGGTTCTGGTGTGTCGGGATCCTCGGTAAGCCCAGGCCTCTCCTCTGTTGCGGCTGCTGTTGCTCCTTCCATCAATTTTGGTATCCGCAGCGTAATTGACAATTGATTAATGCATAGCTCAGCTTTCCAGGGATACAAAAGCGCTAAAAGCAATGTTATTAACATCAGAAATAAATACTGAGATAAATTGGAAGCCAAACTGAACATGAAAACCATGGCAACACTAACGTGTCCTCGGTAATATACTTTACTCACAGAGAGTGCTGGTAGGTCCCTGGCCAAAGTCAAAATTTTATTGACGTTAATGGCCCTGCGGGATAATGGAATAAAGCCCAATAAATTGCCTTTTAATGGCGGCAAATTTTTTTAATTACATCAATGTCAGCGTGAGACTCTTGATTTCATTATTTTCAATATAAATTTGTATTCAAAATAATGAGATATCTTTACCAGACTGTTAATTTGTTGAAAAAATGTGAGAACATAATGGAAATGTTTTTACAAAATGGCAGTGTCTGCTTTTATTTCTCATTCGTTTAAAATGTGATTACTTCAATGCTGAATATAATTGTTCCTTAATTAATTTATGAAAAAACCATGTGTAATGTAAAATCAAAACATTTATGGATTCAGGTTAGTAATATAACAGAATATGGCGACTGTTTCACCGGTTTTAAGGCGATTGGGGAAGGATTTCCTCCAAATAAATCTTCAGCTATGGAGGTTTCGATGAGTACGGACATTATTCGGTAAAAATGTTTGTATTCTGCCCAATTATTTACTTGGGTTTACTCGTACTATTAATATTATTTGTACCCATGTTGATGAGTGAACCGTATCCTTTACCATTAAAAACGAGAAGGAACGTGCGAGTCGCTTCTAAAGACGCGACTCTACTTATACCCGTACTCAGTCAGTATTTACATTTTTGAGCATATGATTTTTTAGAATTTTAAAATAAAAAAAAAAATTGTACATTTTTTTGCTACATCTGTTCTCTACATCTACATATATTATGTATATTCTACATCTAACATGTAGATTATACATGTACCATTTAGATTCTACATCTCCTCCGCTAGGGGTTGCTCGCGCACTGAACGCGACAGAGTGTGCGAGCGAGAAAGAAAATGAGTTGCTTTGTCGTTGGCTGGAGGGGGCAGGGGAAGCAACTGAAAATTAATTTCTTCATTCTGGCTATAATTATGATCCGATCTGATTCAAATTCGGCAGTCTGGTAGATATGGTCATTCTCTACGATACTGCGTTTTTAGTTTTATCGTATCTTTAAAAATGTGCCTGCCACAGATTTTCATTCTTTGTGGGTGCGAAAGGGGGCGGGGCGAAATTTTGAAATACACTTGTAGCAGTGGGATATCACATGAGTCTGGAAACCAAATTATAGTCTCTGAGATCTAGGCGCTCATCTAGACAGACAGACAGACATGGCTATATCGACACGGCTATTGATGCTGATCAAGAATATATATACTTTATGGGGTCGGAAACGTTTCCTTCTCTGCGTTACACACATCCACTTTTACCACAAATCTAATATACCCCTTAACTCTTTTTTGAGTACGGGTATAAATACGCTTCAAGTGAAAGCATGCTTAAATATCAACCGCTAACAGACTTCGTATCTTTTAAGAAGTATCAATAAAGTCATTCCATTAAAGCACCTTTAAATTAAACAATTTTAAAACTATATTATCAGCCAGCCGTTTTACTTTTTAGAAAAAGTCATATTTTTCATTTCAAGGCGCTGTGGAATCCACACAAGTGAATTGGTTTACTCCCAGTACTGTTAAGCGCAAATTGTACTGCTGTTATACCTACGCGTTAGTGCCAGCTCATACAAAAAGGTCTTTGTTATGTTTAGCAGAGATTTATCGATAGGTAAATCGGGCTGCCAAAGCTGTTTGTATCAAGTCACTATTTGTTGTTGCCCTGACCAATTTTTTATGATCTAATTTTGAGGTTGGTTTAAATAAAAATTATTTATAAAAAAAGGGCACAAGCTCAATTGCACGGTTAATGGTGTCAAATTCATGTCAATGCATCATTAAGTCATATATTTTTTCCTTTTGCAATTAAGATTTGTTTAGTTGCGTAAAAAGCCGTTTAATTTCATTTATGCGAGGAATTTTTTGCCGTTTTGACGGAGCGCCTGACGTTTCGTTTTGAAATTTCTTATTTTTTTTTGGTGAAAGTGAAAACCGGAGCCTGCCTGTATAGTCCCCTATATTGTACCATCTGGACAAACATTGTACCTTTTTTGGATTCATGCGCCTTAATGTATGTATGAAAATATTTGTTTTGAAAAAATTGTTTTCATTGTTGTGTTGATCTTGTGGCAAAACATGCCCGCAACAAGAGGGCAACATCAAATTTGTAACTATTATTTACGATTCAACAAAAAGTCTGAGGGTGTGGCGCCGCTATTTTAGTTGGTCAGTTTTACTTATCTGCAGTACGCCGGTTGTGTGTGTAACAACAAACAACAACTTTAGGAAGCGGTTTCATTTTTTCGGTTCGTGATAGCTGTGACTTCCAGTGGCCACTCAGCCAAAAAATGAAAGCAATTTTTCAAGGGCGGAAACGTTTGCTTACTCTGCCGCGAACCAGAACCAAAACCGGAAAAGCCAACGCAATCGACAAAACCATCTATCTATTCACATTGAATGTCCAGGAACTGTTGTTCCGCTTTGCTGAGAGTATTTTTTGGGAATCCTTTTGTCTATCCCTGGGTTGTGTCCTATTACTGAAACTATCTTTAGTTCCTGCTTGTGTCATAAGCTGTTGCGATGCCAAAAATCAATTTGGTTTCCTCCAAGCTGCAGTAACATCCCTCTGCTCTTTGTTGCCCTTGCAGTTTTATGTCTTCGTTAGTGATCGATATTTAATGTTAAACTTTCAATTAGTAAATGGATTTTTTTCACTTACGCTTTTTTTATCTGACAACCATGTTTGATATATCGCAGTGTATGGCTTCGGTGACCCATTAAATGGTTATCCAACGTGAGTTTTCTTGGGTCCCCCAATTCATGAAAAGCTTTGAGTAAATATATAGCTAATTAATATTTATTGTTTTAAATCATGAGAATTAATAAACTACTTGTGGATATAATAAACGAGAAGGAAAGTTGTGAGTCGCGTCTGTGGACGAAAAAATCTGAAATTGTTGTCGGATATTGTAACAGGCATATATACAAACAGACAGATTGATTGTTAATATTTGTTGCCAGACAACAGAATATTTCATTCAACTTAACTTCAGAGAAGGGGAATAGCAAAGGATTATTTCACACAGTTTTTCAAATTGATGATGGATTGCAATGCAAACAGAGTACTCCTAATGAGGCTATACCAATGACATATTGAAAAAAAAACCACAACCAACCAACCAAACCAAACAATGTCAGAAATGGCTTTCTGACTCTCATTCAGGGACCAGGAAAGTCTATCCCCACAGTTGTATTGTATTGTATTGGCAGCCCTTTTGGAATTTTAAAGTTTTGCACGTCCCCTCCGCCAACAACTGTGGTCGGCATTCCCTGTGACATACATCTGAATGGAAATGTGCTGTTGAATATCATACTGCAGATGTGCTTGACGTTCACTTTTTCAGCAAACACAATGCCGTCAAAGGGTTCCGTTTCATTTCACCCATTTCCATTACCAACGAGAAGGAACGTGTGAGTCGTTTCTGCGGACACGACTCTACTTATACCCGTACTCAGTCAGCATATACATTTTTGAGCTTATGATTTTATAGAATTAAAAAAAAAAAAAAATTTTACATTTTACATTTTTTTGCTACATCTGATATCTACATCTACATATACAATGTCTTTTACATCTAACATGTAGATTGTACATGTTCCATTCATATTCTACATCTCCTCCGCTAGGGGTTGCTCGCGCACTGAACGTGGCAGAGTGTGCGAGCGAGAAGGAAAATGAGTTGCGTTGTTGTTTGCTGGAGGGGGACAGGGAAAGCAACTGAAAATTAATTTCTTCATTCTGGCTATAATTATGATCCGATCTGATTCAGATTTGGCAATCTGGTAGATATGGGCATTCTCTACGATACTGCGTTTTTAGTTTTATCGTATCTTTAAAACTGTGCCTGCCACAGATTTTCGTCCTTTGTGTGGGCGGAAGGGGGCGGGGCGAAATTTTGAAATACACTTGTAGCAGTGTGATATCACATGAGTCTGGAAACCAAATTTGGTTTCTCTAGCTCTTATAGTCTCTGAGATCCAGGCGCTCATCAAGACGGACAGACGGACAGACGGACGGACGGACGGACAGACGGACATGGCTATATCGACTCGGCTATTGATGCTGATCAATAATATATATACTTTATGGGGTCGGAAACGTTTCCTTCTCTGCGTTGCACACATCCACTTTTACCACAAATCTAATATACCCCAAAACTCTTTTTTGAGTACGGGTATAAAAATACAAAACTTTTTTGTGGCCAGTCACAGTTTGGCCGTACTTAAACAGTCATTCGACCCCAAAAAGTTTGGTGTGTGACACTGCGATCTACACTGATTAAATTAAGAGTAAGAAAAGTCGCAAAGGTTGAAATGATTTCTGGCGATCCGAGACTTGACAGCTGTCGGTCGAGTTAAGTTGAGAACTTTTTGGTCAAACTTTGCTTCAGTGTAATCAATTTGTCATATGATTTTAGGTCAAGAGTCTTTGACCACTTGACTCAATTTTGGCACGTGTTATTGCCGCACAAAGCCAAACCCATATTTCAAATGGGTGTCGTGGCTGAGTATGAAACTAAAATTGATTTTTATACCCGTACTCAAAAAAGAGTTAAGGGGTATATTAGATTTGTGGTAAAAGTGGATGTGTGTAACGCAGAGAAGGAAAATTTTCCGACCCCATAAAGTATATATATTCTTGATCAGCATCAATAGCCGAGTCGATATAGCCATGTCTGTCCGTCCGTCCGTCCGTCTTGTTGAGCGCCTGGATTCAGAGACTACAAGAGTTAGGGTAACCAAATTTGGTTTCCAGACTCATGTGATGTATTTCAAAATTCCCTCCTCCTTCCGCCCCACCAAGGACGAAAATCTGTGGCAGGCACAATTTTAAAGATACGATAAAACTTAAAACGCAGTATCGTAGAGAATGCCCATACTACCAAATTGCCGAATCTGAATCAGATCGGATAATAATTATAGCCAGAATAAAGAAATTAATTTTCTTCCCCTGCCCACCCTCCTGCAAACGAAAACACAACTCATTTTCCTTCTCGCTCGCACACTCTGCCGTGTTCAGTGCGCGAGCAACCCCACAGGAGATGTAAATCTAATTGGAACATGTACAATCTACATGTTAGATGTAGAATATACATTGTATATGTAGATGTAGATATCATATGTAGCAAAAAAATGTAAAATGTAAAATTTTTTTTTTTCTAAAATTCTTAAAAATCATAAACTCAAAAATGTATATACTGACTGAGTACGGGTATAAGTAGAGTCGCGTCCCCAGAAGCGACTCAAACGTTCCTTCTCGTTATACCCGTACTCAAAAAAGAGTTAAGGGGTATATTAGATTTGTGGTAAAAGTGGATGTGTGTAACGCAGAGAAGGAAACGTTTCCGACCCCATAAAGTATATATATTCTTGATCAGCATCAATAGCCGAGTCGATATAGCCATGTCTGTCTGTCCGTCTGTCCGTCTGTCTGTCTTGTTGAGCGCCTAGATCTCAGAGACTATAAGAGCTAGGGCAACCAAATTTGGTTTCCAGACTTATGTGATATCCCACAGCTACAAGTGTATTTCAAAATTTCGCCCCGCCTCCTTCCGCCCCACCAAAGGACGAAAATCTGTGGCAGGCACAATATTAAAGATACGATAAAACTAAAAACGCAGTATCGTAGAGATTGACCATATCTACCAGACTGCCGAATCTGAATCAGATCGGATCATAATTATAGCCAGAATGAAGAAATTAATTTTTAGTTGCTTCCCCTCTCCCTCCCGTTCCAGACAACACAACTCATTTTCCTTCTCGCTCGCACACGCTGCCGCGTTCAGTGCGCGAGCAACCCCTAGCGGAGGAGATGTAGAATATGAATGGAACATGTACAATCTACATGTTAGATGTAGAATAGACATTGTAGATGAGATGTAGATATCAGATGTAGCAAAAAAATGTAAAGTGTAAATTTTTTTTTTTTTTTCTTCCTTTCCAACAGTGAGTGAGACCGGTAGTGGTTTTTCTTAGCTGTGCTTAGTGTTTTTTTGTGCCGAGTCACATAACAAAAAAAAAAAAAAAAGTGATAGAGACACGAATTAAAAGTGAAGTGTGTGTTTTTTGTGAAATTAAAAATATATATATTTTCAATTACTTCAGCAAGCAGAAGTACCGAGGTCTTTCCCTGAGAGGGGGCGAATCGTGGGCAGGCTGGTAAAACCAGCAGCTATGGCGGACGCCGGTCACTCGGCGTCTGTGAAAATAAAACACGAAATGGCTTCGAGCAGCAACTACAAAAGACAAAATAAGGTAGATATGGAGAAAAAAATTAATTCTTTGAGCAATAGCATAAAGGAGGATGTCTTTGACCATTTGACTAACGACGCATCGTCGGCAAAAAAAAAAAAGCGGACAAGAGAGAACACCAACATGTACGCAAACGGTGTAGAATATATGGAAGAAGAAGAGACAAGTGACGAAACAAATATGAACATAGACGGAACAAAGTTGACAGACAAATACAGCAACAAAAGTGCTGACGTGACGAGTGACAGTATGACAGTGCACTTGTTACACCAAAATGCCAAAGTAGGAAATACTAGTGATTTTAAAATACAATTAAATACTAATACTAACCCAAAAGTCAATACATCAAAAGATGGAATGGTACGAGAGACCATTCTATATGGTAATAGCCACAGTGGCGATGCTGCAGTTCTAATATCAACAAAAAACTCTTCTCTGTTTGAAAACAAAAATTTCAAAAACGGACTTTTTCTTTTTGAAAAAATAAGACATATCAAAATTAAAGGGATTAAAGAGATTGTGTCCTTGGCAGCCACATTATATAAAATATATTTTTATAAGTTTGAAGATGCTAATGCCTTGGTTGTAAATGAGGAACTAAAAAATATGAACATAGTTGCGTTTATACCGCGCAACTATGTAGAGCTTTCGGAATTATAAAAGGAGTGCCGCGAAGCTTCTCAGACAAAGAAATTAGTGATAACATAAGCTCGAACATTACAATTAAATCAATAGAAAGGCTTTCAAGGAGGGAGAAGATTACAAATGAAGAGAATGGCTCCAATTTCAACTTGATAACAACTGAAACAGTAAAAATAGGTTTTGAGGGGGCAGATATCCCGGAGAAAATCACTCTTTTTGGAATGTGCTGCATGAAAGTGCATCAATACGTACCAAAGGTACGCCAATGCTACAACTGCGGTAGGCTTGGGCATACTTCTGTCAGGTGCAAGTCGGCAAGAAGATGCAAAAAGTGTGGGGTAAATGACTGCAATGGAAATTGTACGGTGCTTAAATGCATACTGTGCAATGGAAAAGACCACACAGCAAGGGATAGAAACTCATGCCCAGCATGGGAAAAGGAGATGGATATAAACAAAATTATGACAATTAAAAAAATAGCGAGGAAGGAAGTACTAAATACGTACTCGGTGCATCAAAATTACTCGCACACAGAAAATTACGATGTAAACTACCCAAAATTAAATAAGACAAACGAAAACATTCAAGATAAGAACAGTAAAGCAAATGAGGTATTGAAAAAGCACAGCTATGCCAGCAGGGTAATATATAGACCAATAGCCCCTACACAAAAACCACATTTCAATCTAGAACCATATACTAATGATACCAGTGACCATATTCCTTTTTTTGAAAACAAAACAACAGAAGAGTGTAGAGTTATTTTCCAACAGATGTTCAACATGTTTATGCATTTTAGTAACATGAGCGACATGAATATAATATCTAAGAATAGGAAAAGTAAAGAGGAAAACGCTGAAATAAATGCAGAAGACAGGGCATTACTAGAAAACATAAGAAGACAAAACACCTTAAAACATTAAAATAAATATGAAAGTGCTACAACATAACATTCAATCCATTAAGGCAAACAAAAATGACTTAGAATTCTATCTAAACAATGGTAACTTTAGCATCGCTATTCTGGCGGAGGTCTTCTCACATGACCTAAACTTTAGAAATTTAGCAAACTATAATTTAATAGAGAAACATAGACAAGATGGCTACGGAGGGGTAGCCATTGCTCACAAAAAGGACGTAAAGCTTATAAGAATGAAATATCAGACTGAACATGACATAGTTTTAGCAAGAACTAGTGGAGATGGGCAAAACATGGTCATCTCTTCTGTGTATTTTGAACCTATGACATCGCTTATAAGTTTTAAGCAAACTATAGATAATCTGTTGGACAGGCTTGACCCTTTTGATAGTTGCATCATTGCAGGTGATTTTAATGCAAGACACACTGGCTTCGGTGACTTGGTAAGCAGCAGAAAAGGGACCTTTTTAAGACAGGCAATGCACGATGCGGGATATATGCTTGCAAATGACAGCAGCATTACGTTTAAGAGAAATATTGACAGCAATACAGGATCGGTGTTGGACTTAACTTTTGTGAAGGGAATTAAAATTGAAAGTTGGAAGTGCGAGAAATTTTTTCTAGGGGGTAGCCATCACCATCCTATATGTTTTGAAATTACTGGCAGACAAGTAAAGCCAAAAAAGTTTTTAGCAAAGAATAAATTATTAAAAAAAATAGGGCAGATTGTTACAAACGGTAAAATTGAGAGTTTAGCTAAAAACATAAGTAGTGAAATAAAAGCAGCAACGTATGTAATAGGGGAAAAAAGGCCAAAGTTATGGTGGGACGAAAGTCTAGCCAAACTATTTGGTGGCTTTGCTGAGGCTCAAAAAAAAGCTAACGAAGAACCGTCTTTTCAAAATTACTGCAGAGCTGTTGATTTAAAAGGAAAATGGAAAAAAGCAGTGAGAATAGCAAAAAAAACAAGCTATGCTCGCAAAATAACAGAAATAAACATAAAATCTAACAGTAGAGAAGCGTGGAGGTTTCTAAACAATTTAAAAAATTGCAATACAGATACACCAGAAAAATTTGATCCAGAGAAAGCGGGGGAGTTTTTGCAATTCCTAAAAGAGCAAATACCTGTTGAGGCCAGAATTATAGACGATACTATGTACGCGCTCAAGAACAACGAAAGTCCAGAGTTTACCATAGAAGACCTTGAAAAGGTGCTAGGTAGAAACAGGAAAACAGCTGGAGGCTTAGACCAAATTACGTACGAGATGGTAAACGCTTTGAACAGCGAGGCTAAGACAGAGTTAGTAAATTTTTACAATAAAAAAATAGCCAACTGTGATTTTCCAGTGGAGTGGAGAACTATAAAAATAACTCCAATACCGAAAAGAGACAAAGACCTTACAAATATAAGAAATTTCAGGCCTATATCATTGATATCGGTCATGGCAAAAACTGTAAACGGTATTATAAAAAACAAAATAGAAGGTTACATAAGTGAAAATGGTATAATACCGTATAGATCTTATGCATACCAGAAAAACAAATCAGCCTCAATGTGCATCAATGATGTAATAAATTTTATTGCCTCCAGGAAAAAAAACAAGGAACACGTAATATTAGCGTCAGTGGATCTGAATAACGCGTACAACTGTGTTAACCTTAACTCCCTTAAAATGTTGATGGAAAGTGAAGGACTTCCCAGAACTTATATAGACTGGATCATAAGTTTTTTAGCAATAAGGCTATTAAAAATGGAGGATGCGGTGGAGGTGGTGCAGGGCGGCCTACCACAGGGGTCCTGCCTATCACCACTGTTATTCAATATTTACACAAAAAGACTTCACCAAATAAATGATTCCAAAACACAAATAATACAATTTGCAGATGACTTTGTCATTATTTCCCATTGCCAAAATTTTATGGCAGCTGTTACCAACTTGCAGAACAAGCTAGCAGACTTTAATCTACTTTGCGGTGATCTTGGTTTCAGTTTTAACCCAAGCAAGTCGGCGGTCTTGTACATGGGAAGAGAGAGGAACAATACAATAAACATTGCAATAGACAATGTACAAATACCAAATAAAAAATGTATAAAGTTTCTAGGCAGATTGATTAATGTCAATATGTCATGCACTAGCCATGTGAAAATGGTTAAAGATGATACAAAAAAGAGCTGTAGGATTCTGCAGATGGCTACAACGATCAAGGCAGGACTAAAACCTAAAATAAGTGTTAACATTTTTAAATCATTTGTAAGATCTAAGCAAGAATATGCGATCACAAGCTTTGCAGATATGGGAGTGGGAGCAAGGAAAAACATGGAGATTGCTCAAGCCAGAGTTTTAAGAAGATGTGTCGGAGTACCACCTGATACCAGCAAGCATGAAATTTTTGTATTAGCGGGAGTGATGCCCCCTAGTTTCAGGGCAAAATGGCTGACTGTTAAAGAACTCTTTAAAATTAAGAATATAAATCCAAGGATGTTTGAAGAACTAAAATTGTCTAAAGCAGAAACTAGTTATACCAAAACTTTAAAAGAATTCAAAAGTTTCTTTGATAATACACGCATTTGTGACAACTTCAAGCCTTGTCCTAAAATAAATATAGTAGAAAAGGTCCTAGTTAAAAAAAAAGAGGAATACTCAGAAGAGGAGATAAGAGCGATTTATGTAGAAATACAGGACAAATATATCAAAGAAGGTTGGAAAATTCTGTCAACGGATGCATCAGTAGTGCACGATACGGTTGGCATAGGTATTGTAGAATTTCCAAGCAACAATATGTATAAGTACAGAACGGAAACTAGGCTCTCATCAGTGGGGGCGGAGCTGATTGGAATCAAGAAGGCTAGTGAGATATGTTTGAGAAACAAATATCGAAAAGCTGTGATATTTTGTGACGGGCTTGGTGCAATTAAGTTAATTAATCATAAGCTAACTGACTCTTACATAGTTAGTGAAATACATAACATAATAGACATATCAGAGGTTCAAAAACTAGACATTATTTGGGTACCAGGACACAAAGGGTTTAAGTTAAATGAAAAAGCTGACAAAGTAGCAAAAAGAGCTACTACAGAAGGGGAAATGATATACACACTTTTTAGTACAAAAGAAGCTCTAAGAGAAACAAAAAATGAAATAGTAAATATGTGGAACGAAGATTACAAGCAAAACTGTAGAAGTAAGGGTACTATTTTAGCTGATTATTTCCCGGAAATACCCAAAAAACCATGGCACCACAAGTGTAAGTGGAAGGCGAAAAGTATTAAAACAATTAACAGACTAATGACTGGACACACTTATGACAAACCCTTTTTGTTAAAAATCAAAGCGATAGACTCCGATATGTGTGAGGAATGTAAAATAGTAGAACATGCTGAACATTTAATATTCGAATGCCAACGTTTCGCCAACCTCAGGGGTAAGTTTCGTATTTTCAAATATTACAAAAGCCTAAGAGAATTACTTAAAAAGAAAGAGCCTTTACATCTAAGAGAACTGGCTATCTTCATGAATAAGGCTAACTTCGACTTCTAGTTATAAACTTGTATCACTTTTTAAAGTAAACGTAGAGTAAATAAAAGATCAAATAGCTTTTATGATCAGACAATACACTACCTGTCAAGCTCGCTCACAGGGAGTTTTTTAAGCCATGCTTGATGGTTAAAAAGAAAACGCACAATATCAATCAAATTCTCGATTCATGGGAATTTATAAAAACAATTTTACAAAAAACAAAAGAGACAAGACTGGAATAAACTTTCTGGATAAAATCAAAATTTCGAGAATTTATAAAAAACAAAAGATACAAGACTGTAATAAACGTTCTGGACAAAAGCAAAATTTCGGTTAACAAGTTAAAAAAATCGAAGAAATTTACATGAGAACATGTCTTGCACATGTAACTCGACAACAAGTACCTGATCAATGCTGCTAGTCATCCA